>NW_026930956.1:0-4685 GCF_032062105.1 Saccostrea cuccullata
TTTTTAGGGTTAATGGGTGTGTAATGTAGGTGTGCGGAACGAAGGTCATTTTGCGCGCATACGCATGCACGTGCGTGCGCGTGCAACACGTGAAATGACTTGTATACTTAATATAGCTATAACTTTTACATTTTCTAATGAAATGATTTGAAACTTATTATTTAAAGATATATTAATAGTGTAGATAATGTGACACTGTCAAATTAGCACGAACTCACGCGCATGCACGTGCGCTTCGCTCTGATTGGCTGAAACAAAAATCTCAATATCTTTTCTGTTTTTTGACGAAATACTATGAAATTTAAAACATAGGCATACTTTAGGATGTTCTACAATATGATATATAGAAATTGTCATGAAATTACGCGCATGCACGTGCGCTGCAATCTGATTGGCTAAAACTTTAAATGGCTATAACTCCCTTGTTTTTCAACCAAACAGCATGGGATTTAGAACATAGACAGACGTAATGGACTCCTACAAGAAGGTATGGTCTTCATGAGCATGCTTGCACGTGCATGAACGTGCGCTTCGCTCTGATTGGCTGAGACAAAATTCTCAATATCTTTCTTGTTTTTTGACGAAATGCTTTGAAATTTAAAATATAGACATGCTTTAGGATATCCTACAATATGATATATAATAATTTTCATCAAATCACGCGCATGCACGTGCGCTGCAATCTGATTGGCTTAAACTTTAAATGGCTATAACTCCCTTGGTTTTCAACCAAACAGCATGGGATTCAGAACTTAGATAGACATTATAGACTCCTACAAAAGGGTATGGTCATAATGCACATGCATGCACGTGCGTGCACGTGAAATGAGTAAAATTACAAATACACTAGATTAAACATATTTTTGGATTAAATGCTGTAATATTTAGTATATTAAAATATATGATTAGTGTAGACAAGATGATATGGTCATTACGCACATGCATTCAAATGCGCATGCGTGCAATGCTGAAATTGATTACCTCTGGGAAAACTTTGTTAAAATATTAAATGTATCGCGTTTGTCTTATTTAATGAAGCTTACACGGAATATGGCACAAAAGGGAGTTGGGTAGCGTTTGGGGAACATCTGTAACGGTTCCCGTTACAATTAGCCCTAGTTATTATTCTTATTATTATTATTTTTCTTCCTGGGAAAATTTTGTCCGCGGGTGATCTTGTTAACTACACATCCGACTTAGGTGGAACCTTTTTAGGGTAAGTAGGCATGTTATGTAGATTTGCGGAATCAAGGTCATTTTGCGCGCCCGTGCTTGCAAGAGCGCGCACGTGCAAAACTTAAAATGACCAATATATAATGGATATAACCGTAACTTCTCTATTTTGTGACGAAATGTTTTGAAACTTATAATGTAAGGATATATTAGTAGTATGCACAAGATGACATGGTCAAAATAGCAAGATCGCACGCGCATGCACGTGTGCTTCGCTTTGATTGGCTGAAGCTAAAGTCTCAATATCTTTTTTGTTTTTTGATAAAATCATTTGAAATTTTGAACATAGTCATACATTAGGGAGATCTACAGCCTGTAATATAAGATTTTTCATGAAAGCATGTGCATGCACATGTGCTTGCAAGAGCTCGCACGTGCAACACGAGAAATGTCCAATATAACTGATACAGACGTAACTATTAAAATTATTGATGAAATGCTTTGAAACTCATTTTGTAAGAATATATTAGTAGTATGCACAAGATGACATGGTAAAAATAGCAAGATCACACGCGCATGCACGTGTGCTTCGCTCTGATTGGCTGAAACTAAAGTCTCAATATCTTTCTTGTTTCTTGTCATAATCCTTAGAAATTTTGAACATAGACCTACATTATGAAGATCTACAGCATGATATATAAGAATTTTCATGAAAGCATGTGCATGCCCGCGTGCAGCAATCTGATTGGCTGAAACTTTAAATGGCTATATCTACTTTGTTTTTTGACGAAATGCTTTGAAATTCAAAACATTGTCTGCACTAGGATATCCTACAATATGATATAGAAAAAAATCATGAAATCACGCGGATGCACGTGTGCTGCAATCTGATTGGCTTAAACTTGATATGGCTATAACTCCCTTGTTTTTCAACCAAACAGGATGGGATTCAGAATATAGATAGATGTAAGGGACTCCTACAAGAAGGTATGGTCATCATGCACGTGCACGCACGCGAGTGAAATGAAAAATACACTTGAAAGAGTGATTTTTCATACTTTTGGACTGAATGCTTTAATATAAACTATTAAAATGGTATAGTCCTCATGCACGTGAAATGAGTAATATTAAAAATACGCTTAAATGAGTGTATTTTTTAATAATTTGGATTAATTGATTTGATATTAAGTATATTAAAATATATCAAAATGTAGACAACATGATAATGTCATTACGCACATGCATTCAGATAAGCACGCGTGCAATGCTAAAATTTAAATATATTTTGTATTCTCCGGGGAAAAAGTGTGTCTTATTTAATAGCGCTTACAGGTAATATGGCACCAAAAGGGTGTAGGGGAGCGTTTGGGGAACATCTGTAACGGTTTTTACTCTGTTTCCTAGTTATTATTATTATTATTTTTTTTCTTATTTCTTCTCCGGTACTTTTTTTGTCCGCGAGTGTTCTCAGAAACTGTTCACCCAACTGAGCTAAAACCTTTTTAGGGTTAATAGGTGTGTAGTGTAGGTGTGCGGAACGAAGGTCATTTTGCGCGCATACGCACGCACGTGCGTGCGCGTGAAATGAGTGAATTGACTGATATACTTAAAATAGCTATTACTTTTACATTTTTTGATGAAATGATTTGAAACTCATTATATAAAGATATATTAATACTATTGATAATGTGACACTGTCAAATTAGCACGAACTCACGCGCATGCACTTGCGCTTCGCTCTGATTGGCTAAAACAAAAATCTCAGTATCTTCTCTGTTTTTTGATGAAATGCTTTGAAATTCAAAATATAGTCATGAATTAGGATATCCTACAATATGATATAGAAAAAATTTCATGAAATCACGCGCATGCACGTGTGCTGCAATCTGATTGGCTGACACTTTAATTGACTATATCGCCTTTGTTTTTTGTCGAAATGCTTTGAAATTTAAAACATAGTCATACATTAGGATGCCCTGCAATATGATATACAAAAAATTTCAAGAAATTACGCGCATGCACGTGTGCTGCGATCTGATTGGCTGAAACTTTAAATGACTATATCTCCTTTGTTTTTTGACGAAATGCTTTGAAATTTAAAACATAGTCATACATTAGGATGCCCTGCAATATGATATACAAAAAATTTCAAGAAATTACGCGCATGCACGTGTGCTGCGATCTGATTGGCTGAAACTTTAAATGACTATATCTCCTTTGTTTTTTGACGAAATGCTTTGAAATTTAAAACATAATCATTCATTAGGATATCCTACAATGCCATATAGAAAAATGATCATGAAATCACGCGCATGCACGTGTGCTGCAATCTGATTGGCTGACACTTGAAATGGCTATAACTCCCTTGTTTTTCAACCAAACAGGATGGGATTCAGAACATAAATAAATATAAGGGACTCCTACAAGAAGGTATGGTCATCATGCACGTGCACGCACGTGCGTGCATTTGGAACGAATGAAATTAGAAATACACTTGAATGAGTGATTTTTAATAATTTTGGACTGAATGCTTTCACAAATAGTATATTACAGGGAATATGGAACTAAAAGGGAGTTGGGGAGCGTTTGGGTACATCTCTCATCACTATACATTTTATGTATTTTGGGTAAAGCATTTCCTTTAAAGAAGCTGTTAAACAGCATTCGTAGAACAATGTAGAAGTATGATCATATAAACAGGATTGCTAATTATAATTTTGGCATTCCGGTCATTGTTATATAATCTTATAGTTTTATTTAGGAAATGCTGGTTATGGATCTTGTAATTATTTCCTGCTTTTGAATGACAAAACTGCGTAACTTATAATTACAAAATGAATATTTCTTTAGAACGTCAATACCAATGTGTTTTATACATTCATAAGAAAAAAAATTCTATATTATATCTAAATATAAAGGAATATTTAAGGCAAACTTTTAAAACACAATTTTCACTCACAGTCATTTTCGGGTGTAACTAATTACTACGTGGTACTTTTTTTGCCCCATGCCCGTCAAATATTGTTAATAATCATAAATTGTTTAGAGTGCAAGAAAATCATGTAACTTTGATACACAGATTTTAATGATTTGTCCATTTCGTATCAAGTTTGATGTACATACATCTCTTGTGGTTTAGCTATTAATTATAACAAATAATACTTCACACAATTCTCAATTGCCTTAAAATGCTTAAGAAATGCTGAAATGCTTAACAAATACCCATCTGTAGCTTTGTTAAATGATTGATTAAAATGCTACAGCCTAATAAAACATCAAAACAAGTTATACGCACGCCTTGCTATGTCCGTATGGAAGGGAATTACCGCCAAAAGTCTATGTATCTTGCTTTTATTCTTATTCTGCCTACTTCTTTATGCTTTGTTATTATTGTAACTATATGTCACTTTATTGTTTTCATATTCGTCTTTATTAGAAGTAGGCAAAATAAGAATGAAAGCAAGATCATAGACTTTGGCGGTAATTCCCCATAGTATTCGTCTTCATTGAAT
>NW_026930957.1:0-44705 GCF_032062105.1 Saccostrea cuccullata
CTTGAACCAAAATTTAGATCAAAGTTTGATAGTAAATCATAGTGTTAGAGAATTTACTATTGATAACTATAGGACGCCATCTTTAACTACAGTAGTAAAGTGTTTATACATTTGTACCATAGTTAGGTGTGTTTTCTTTTGTTAAAAGTTTGGATTTTCTGTACATAACCTACACTTTTTTATAACTCCACCCATCGAGTCGGGACAAAAGAACTATTTATAAAACGATATCATGCATGGTTTTTAAATGAAACAATCATACGGGCTTGTTATACCAAATTTAGGAGAGTAAAAAGGAGCCTGTAAAAAAAAATAAATCAATTGTAAACTGCAATTCGTAATAAATAACAGTTAAAAACGGCCATTAATATTTTAACTATAGGTAAAAGTGAAGAAAAAAAAATTCAGAAATCACTTGATTTTTAAAACATTTTTTTAGATAGTGTAATGACCAGGGTGACATCGTTCTTTTGATAACCAACAAAGGAAACATGGTACATACTTGACGTAAAAACAAGTGTACACTACTGTACTTAAATGACCTTTTCGATTGCAAATGTAGATGATCAAAGATATAATTTTCATTAAATTGAAATATACATAACCCATAAAAACACTTCAATCAACGTACCACTGTACACGGCAAAGTTTGTATCAGGTTTACAAAAATTTAAGTTAAACCAAGTTCATAATAAATTTAAATTACTAGTATATAATTTTGACGATTAAAATTTACGAGAAATAAAATCATATCAAATTAACATATATCATTGAAATTAAACTCGTTATTTCTCAATTACATAAATCAAACTTTTTAAACGGGCCTAGATATGTTAAATTTTTATGTCGCTTGCGTGGCCCAGTGGTAAAAGCGCCTGCCCTAGAGTCACGAAGTAAGGAGTTGAATCCGACTGTGGGACGTGGAGACCAATTAAGTTTAAACAGAGGTCCCTTGTCGAAGACGGTGTGAACAGGAAAAAGATCCCTCACTGCTCGATGACCCTGATTGCCGAGTATAGGGCAAAATTTGTAGCAAAATTTGAAAAGTATTGTATACAAATCACTTACCCTATATTCGATGGATATTCGAACAGAAGGACACGAAGGAGCGTAAAATCATATAAAATCCAAATGCATCTTTGAAACCAAACTCTTAATGTTTCAATCGCAAACTAGTCCGACCGATTCCTAAGCTGACACATATGAATGATTTTTGAAACTATGGTACAAGTCATTTACCCCATATCATACTTTTGATTATGTGTAGATACCCGATGGGCGTGGTCATAATGGATTATATACTCATTATCATTATACGCTCCCTCGTGTCATTATGACCACGCTTATAGGGTATCTACACATAACCAACAGTATGATATGGGGTAACTACTACAAACACGCTTTTAAGTCTTAAACTACCGCACTTAAAAATGGCTTGAAAGAAAATATCAGTACACCCAAAATACTTATTTTATTGTTTCCATTGTGCTCAAAATATATTGTTTTTCTTATAAGGGGGAAAATTAAGTTATGGGCAGAATATCCGGAAAAAAAAACGATCTAAGTAATTAATAAACTTCTGTTATCCATCATACCTGAGCAATCCTTTGATTGAATGACATTGTTACTGCAGCCAGCAATACACGACCCATTAAAAACATCACATTGTCTATTGCGACATTTTGGATTACAGGGTGTGCAGTTTTTCCCAAAATGTTTAGACTGGCAACCTAAAATCCAACAATAACAGTTACAAAACACATAGATATATTCGAGATACTTAGAGGCCCCTTAAAATGTGTTACATCCTATCTATCCGAGTCATTTATAAAGCATTGAATTAACTAATATACATGCCTTCCAAAAAGTCAGAGCATTTATGTATAAATCTTCAAATTTTCTAATAAATTTTTCATTGAAAGTACAACATACCCATCACCTTTACTTCACAAATCTCAATTGTTGCAAAGGAAGGTTCATAACCTGGACAATTTGTATTGACTGGTTTATATCTGGAATTATATAGAGCTATTCCTTGAGTTTCTTTGTTGATAGTTACATTCATAACTCTATCAATGCAAGTCTTTGTGTCATGTTTGAAAACTTGATGCTCAGACGAATTTGATGGAGGAATATAAGAGGAGTCATTAAACACAAACACAGAAAATCCAACGTGTCGATTTGGAGCTGAAATATATAGAAAAACCATTTAATTAAATTGTGTACAATCAAATCATGAGTAATCGGTAATCATCTATGATTACATTTGATCATTATTTAATCGATTACTACGAAATAAAGTCCAATAAACATGAATACTTTTGATTACTATATGATAAAAATGATATTAAGAAGTTTATCATTTCATGAGAATTTTTATGACAATTAGTTTATTATATAATATCATTTAGTTTTAAATTTGATAATAATCCAATCATTTTTATTTTAGGAATGACTCTAATTTTGTCAAAATTGTTTGAGTTTACCCTAATTTGGATCAGTTTCCGCATTTTTTTTAAGGTTCATGTTCAGAATATTCGTATAAATGTTTTGTTTTATTTGTGGCCTGTTCCTTTTTGTATTTATTTTCTGAGGCTTCCTAACATTGTGTACTTCATTTCCTTTTGGGGTGAAGAAGCACCTTTACAGAAGGTATAATAGATATATTATCACTCGAATGATTCAAATAAACATAGATGAAAGAAATATTTACTTGAACTCCGAAAATATATCTCTAAGTAAGCAACGTTAGACATTTCTCTCAAAGAAAGTTTCCACCAAGCTTCCGTAACATTTTGCCCCCCTATTGTAAAACTGCATGTGCTTTCGTCAACACCGACTTGTAATTGTCCGTCAACTGCTTTCTCTGCATGATGTCCATTATCATATGATGTACTCTGGGATGGAGTGCTTTTAATTGAATCTATCTGACTCAGGTTTTCTACAAATGAAAAAAAAACAAGAACATTTTGTTCTATGTTTTTACCATTTATCGTGCATTTGTCGTCGGTAGATCATCAACTTTTAACATTTGAGACTCATAGACTGTTCAACCTGCCTTAACCAGTTATGAAAGTTTTCATTGATTTAATAAGCGGATAAAAAAGTAAACACTGCGTTCTATCTGCTACCCCTGGACCTGGAAAACTGGATCAGACCTTTCAGAATCAATATTGCTTATCGAATATTTGGATCATTTCTTTTTTCTGTCTTTCTGTACAGATATGTATATGCCAGGGTTCTCCATCATTTAAAATTTTACTGTGTTGCAAAGTTTACGCGAAGCACAAAAACCTTGCGGTATTTTCCCTATCAAATTTAAAAGTGAATTACTATTCATTATAATTGCAAAAGAATACAGGAACATAATTTTTTAATCGCTAATTTGTTACACAAATAGTATTGTCATACATACTATTTTATGTAAAAACATAAGATATAAAAAGCTTAGGACATTTTGGTCGAGACAGTTGAAATACTTAACATTTTTGAAAGTAAATTTCCTTGATTATTTGATTTTTTGTCAGTTTCCTTGACCGAATTACGAAAAAAAAAGAAACTTCCAGAATGATAAAATACTTTTAAGAGTCCCTTTTTCCATGTTGAAAATTTTAAGCAATTTATTAACATAGGTATAATGTTATGGTTGACTTACAGTGCTTATATCATTCCAGACTAGAATGTCGGCTCTAGAAAAGACATATTCAAGGAAGGATATGGAGATAACGAACAGTATACAATATCAAAGTCCATAAAACAATCAATATAAGAGCAGAGCAAACACAGATCTCCGAAACATCAGAGGTGGGGTCAGGTGTCATGGAGGAGTGAACATTCCCTGCTGATCAGTTACACCTGCCGTATGCTCCCTGTCATGATCGAGAAACTATTGCAAAATCCGTCGTCAATTTTCAATGTATAAATAATGGACTAACAATTAGTATGAACAACGTCCGTCAGCATTTGAATTAATGATAAATTATATTTCCTGACAAGGTCATTGTATTGATCATAGAACGAAATGATGGCTTCAAGAAAGACTACTGATATTCTTGTTTCATTAACTTGCTTGTCAGTAATTTACCTCGTAGAAAAAAATACATACATACATATAGCATATCGTAGCCTATCGAATTACCTGAGATATATACACTCCCTATGCAATTGATGAAGGTACATTTCTACATAAGTAAGGGAACCTGACGATAGAAAAATTAGAGTCATCACGTTTCTCATATTGCTTGGTTGTTATATAGTAAAATTTCCAGGATGAAACAGATGTGTCAGATTCAGTGGTATCTTTTATCTCCAGGTCTCCCGGATATATCGCATTGACCTAGGAATGGATATAACCATTGTAAATTGATAATACGTCGTCGATATATCTTTCTGTCGAGTCGAAGGCCACAGCAAGTGTTTTCTTCTTTTAACTTATAAGATTTTGCACAAATTCTGCTTCATATGAATACAGAAAAGGTCTGCTTATAACAGAGAGCAATTGGAACCCATGGGAATTCCAACTGATCGTTGGAAGACCTGGTCTTCATATTTTTAAAAAAATGATACTGTCAGTTACAATGTATTTTTATGCTACCAATTAACCGTTAGATGGATTTATGAAAAAATCTGTCTTTGCTCCTTCATGTGTCAAGTCCGGCGAAAAAATAATTGATTGCACGGTAAAGCCCATGCAATTAAGTGCTCAACCTTGTAGAATTGAAAGACGGTAGAATTGTTTGAATGAATTTTCAGTTAGAGAGAATTTATATGTTCGGATTTTTTAATTATAACAGATCTTACTGTGTCGGCAAAATTTTTACTGTGTCGCACGCATAAAATTTGTATCCTTACTGTGTCAGAGAAAATGTTACTGTGTCGGGAGCAACAGAGTAAAACAGCCCATGGAGAACCCTGCCGTGTATGCATATCTATATCAGTTGTGTTGAAATCATATACAGTGTAATTGATATATTTTCAACGATAAAGTCTGATGAAAAAAGCCCCCCCTCCCCCCCCCCCCCAATAGGCAACCCCGTTTTAAAAAACATGCAGTTGAAACATATTCAAAAATCTTATTTGAAAAACTATTTTTCATCTTTAAAAATATTACTTTAAGGATTTGAAAAAAAACGAAATAAAAAAAATGTACTTTAAAAGTCTCACCTAGACATATCGTTACAACAGTGAAAAACACAAAGACAATTACTACAATAACATTGTAAGATATCATCCTCTCCACATTCACCTATTACTCATGACACAGACTGTTTTAATTTTTTTTACAAATACATGTAATAAACATGACAAAGAACAGGGAAAATATTTTATTTAGCAACCTAAAAATATCTGAAATTTGAAACAAGGAAAAGGTTGTAATTTGTTTTGATATGCACACTGAAGTTAGACAGTAGCCTGAATCGGAAGTGTATTTACAATGTGTATCCTTCATTACACATGAAAACTTGCTTTTGAAAAATATGGCAATATGTGGTAAATGTATTCCAAATGAATGCAACTGTAAAAAATTCTTCTCATACAGTAATTTTCTTCAATCAGATGGCTCTATTTCTAAACAAATAAGTGAGTTCCAATTCAGTTACTAACTTATCCATATAACTACAAATTCTAAATCTTTTTCTATAAACGCCCAATTTTATCATCATATTCCCTAAAAAACGTAAAATGGTCTGTAATTCATGTGAAGAATGATAATAAACAAGGATGTGTACAATGTTGATAAACAATTATCATAGGCGAATCTAAGTATTCAATATATTACAGCTTACTCTGTATAATATTTTGTCACTGATGCCTTGGTTAAACTTTAAAAGATTGAGAGAAATATAATTGATTGCAGTGAAATCACTGTGTATCTTGACTTATTATCTCAAAGATCACTATACTTTGCACATGAAAAAAAGAACAGTTTGGAATTATAATTCTTTAATCAATAAAAATGTCAATGAAAATTGCACCTGATGAAACAACAAAACCATATGTATTACCAATGAATATCCTACACAAATCTTTGTTGAACTAAAGAAGAATAGATGTATGGAATCCATATTTCACATGCAGGATATACAAAACATAAAATACAATTTTTCATTGTTGATTAGCATTAACTTTGATCCAAAATTTGATCTGGGTTTGGCTTCGCTATAAAATTTCCGCATTTTTTCAGCAAGGATCTCAGAAATGAAAGTTTTGAAATCGAGAACATCGAAAAGACCACTTTATAAAATTGAATTATAAATTGAAAAGGGAATTTATTTCAACAATTGATTTGATTGTATTGATTTTTATTTATCTATTTTTTTAATTGTTATTTTCTTAAGTTTTTATTTTTTTCTGTTTCTTAATTGATTTATTATATTGATTTTGAAATGCATGAACTTAGTAAATGGCATTTCCGTTTTGTTTGTTTGTGTGTATGTTAGCTAGGCTGCTAGCCTATACATTTTAATTGTTAATCATACAATCATCTGTTCATAGACTGCAGAGAAAAATCTGTGCTAGTGAATGTATTGTTTTACTGTAAATTCTTGTAGAACATACTTTTAACCTTATTCACAAAATTATATTTATATTGTTCATGTTGTTTGATTGGTTTAATTTATATTCTTTGTTATAGCTATATATTAACAGTACTTACAATATAAAATGTATCTTGAAAGAGTTTCACTTCCCACTGGGTATTTCTTTTTGCAAACTCAGGCATTGTTTTGGTGAGGGGGGGAGGGGGGGGGGTGAGAACAGACGTGTATCATGATAAATGAATAAGAACAGTTTTTGTACTACATAAAAAAGTTTGTTTTGAACAGATTTTATTTTAAGTATTAAAATCATTTTGTTCAATGCGACAGTGTGTTTCAACGCATTTTATTTGATTTCAGCCGGGTTTGTTTACGTTGGTAGTAAAAGTAGTAACCTAGTTTTCAGGAGGTCAATGTATTCATGCGCGCTGTTTAGAATGTGACCTCTTGACCCCAGACGTCTTTAATCGGGATGTAAAAACGACCGACTCAAGGATATTTCAATTTTATATAAGGCCAAACATTTGCATTTTTAAATATAAGGAAATAAAAAAGGTAAATAAAAGTGTATTTATTAATAAAGTTTGCCCGTGCTTCAAGTATTAATTAAAACCAGTGTCAAAACATTTGGAGGAGTACAACTTTGAAAGAATAAAAAAAAAAAATTACAGTTTCAAAACAATCCTGGCTCCGTATATTTCTTAAATATATAAATGATGTGAAAACATAGTTCATACTATTAGAAGTAATTAAATTAAATGTAGTGATAACATACACTCATTTGTGTAATATGAAAGCCATGTCTCTATTCTTTCAAAAGTAATGACAACTTTTAGGTAATGTATGTAAAACTTCAAGATCAATGTTTTAGGGTAAAATTTCATATTATACTTGGTAAAGTTTTGTCATACGTAATTTACATTTGAAATATGAAAACGCTAACTATTTTCTTTCAAAAGATATGACCAAGTTAAAAGTTTTTAGTGACAGACAAAATGGCCAATCTTTCCTTGCTTTTTCAAAAACAGGCATTAAAAAATGTGAATATATATACAAATATGTGCATAAAATTTTAGGTAACTTAGGTAAAACTTCAAGATCAATGTTTTGGGGTAAAAATTCATATTATATTTGGTAAGATTTTCTCATACGTAATTTACATTTGAAATATGAAAATGCGATTGTATTAATCAATCATAAAATATTACGTCCAATACATGATTATGGGTTTTTTACAAGGTGATGCGGTTAAGTATTAATCTACCGCTCTAATTTTAGACCTTTCTCTTAAATGTTAAGGCAAATTATTTTTTCTAAGTTATTTTTTTCAAAACATCTTACTTTCTCGATATTTCGAAAATGAATAAAAAACATCACTTGTTTTTTCGCCTATAGCTGTCCCCACACAGCAAGGGGGAGGGATCAGTCAGAAAAAAATCAATTTCCCACTAAAAATGGGGGTGGGGGCTGTCTAAACTCGAAAATCCAACTGGGGGGTTAGGTTCAGACTCTTTATATCAAATTTTCCAAATCAAACATTATACAGTACCATATTGTCTTGTCCTGTAGTGCGCGAATTTGAGTATGCTGTTACAAAAAGGGGGGGGGGGCAACTGGACTTTCAATGTACCCCTATCCCTGCTACTTGCGTGCGACTATATAATAAACTACATTTTTCTTTAAAAGCACGAATATTTGTGTTTGTTTATTAATTCCTCTCCTTAAGGCCACGTTATAATTACGAAATAGACTTCAATATTTTGATTACAACTTAAGAAAAATCTCGAGATATGCGAGGTATTTAGACACATGTATCAGAATTGAGACTCAGCATCCAAAATTTCATTAAAGAATATGCCTAAATTTCATATCAAAAAAACAATAGTCAGAAAAATATATTTTACATTCATGAAATTTTTACACGAACCTCTTTTATCCGCATTTAACATCACGAGTGCTTACATTAATTTCTTTAATTTGTTGTCTAAGGTTTTATGATAATGAGGTTCATGATTTAAACGTTTTCACATCTTATGGAAATTACACCCAGAATCAAAGAGGAGTTGTTTTTTAGCTTGAAATCTAAGCAGTTGTCTTTTTACCGGTGTTCGGAGATTATTTTTGACCTTGCTTCTTATCCTCCCCCTTTTTTTCCACAAATTTCAAAATCGACAATTCATGTGGTCTGGAAATCGGGTTACATCAGTATGATTAACTATGGATAAAAAATTAAAATGACTTTAGTTATCATTTTAAATTATGGTATAAATTTTACAGCAAAAAGTAGCGTTCACAAAGAAGGGTAATGATATGTGTGCATGGATCTCTCGGTCGCTCTCCCTGAGAAAAAATATACATGTGCATGGAATATACCTTTTTATATTGAGAATTCTTAACATGAATCAAATTTAAGCATATATATGTAAATTGATCAGAAAACAAACAGGCAGCATTTTAAATTTAGTCAGGCATAGATATTGTTTTTATCGCTGTTCCTAGCAATGTGCATGTCCAAAGTCGCGTATATCAACATCATGTTACAAACTTAATTATATAGAATTATAAATCAGTGAAATCACGTACTAATTATAAATAGTAATAATTTTATAATAATATTATATATTTTAAAAAATGTCCGTATCAAATACACAATTAGAATTTTAGAGTTTAGAATTTTTATAAAACGTTGAAATCCATTGTGACGTCAAAAGATAAGGGTTTTATCATGACGGCAGTCACATATCTTTCACCCCTTAATTCTTGACACATTCATAAGCCAATTTGTATATTTTGTCTTCCTCTCAACCCTTTATACATGCAATAAGCTGATTTATTTGAAGTGTATTTGCGAAAAATTCTAATTCCAGTGAGTTTATCGCTTTTAGAGATGACCACAAAGGGTTAAAATTTGTGTAAAATATACAGACTTCAGAATAGTGTTTAGAATTATGAAGGGGAAAGGTAGATGATTTAACACTGATGAAAGTGGAAAAATTTTTCCAAATAATGCGCAAAAAATCCGTAAATTGCACATTCTTTGCATTACAGGATAAGTAGCCTTATTTTCAAAAACTAATATATAAAACCAAAACGCTACAGTTCCGCAGCTATGACCAAGTCATGTTCTGCAACTATCTTATGCTTAAACTATTTAGAGCTTGGAAACAACATTTACACACTGCGTAAGAAGCGTAAGAAGCTATGGCTGTAAAATGAACAAAAATACGATACGATTTTATTTTTTGTGAAACACTGATGCTCCGTATGGCACCCCGAGCTTTTCCAACTTCTACAGTTGGTTGAGATCTCCTCCTCCTTCCTCTATGTTTGGCAGGGGATCTCCTCCCCCTTTCTTCACGTCTGACGAGGGTTTTTCTTCCCCCTCCCTCTACTTCTGACTGGGGATCCCCCTCCCTCTATGTCTTACGGTGAATATCCTCCCACTCCCTCCACGTGTTGTATACTCCAGATGTTGATCAGTCTGAGCATGCAGTAACATGTTATCAGCACACTATAGATCTCCTCAAGGTCCATTAAATGGGATCAGGTTAGAATCTGTTATAGCTTTAGTGGAATTGAATCTGGAATATTTATGTAGTGATACAAGTGATTTTAAATGCATGATAATCATACAGTTAAAGTATATCATAGAGGAAGTTAGCTAGATTACAGTTCCCGAAGGCCAAGCATGGGGCCATAAAACTTAGACGAGCTCACATTTGATTTCAGTCTCACTTTTCTACTATATATATTAATTAGGAAAAAAGTAAGACTGAGATGAAAGGTGAGTTCATCTAAGTTTTATGGCCCCCCAGACCAGGCCCGGGGGCGATAAAACTCATATGAGCTCATTTCTTATCTTTTCCGCTATTAGTTTTTTTGGAAAAAGTGAGACTGATTTCAAATGTGAGCTTGTCTAGGTTTTATGGCCCCCAGGCTAGGACTACTTCCCAAGGCACAACGTAATTTATTTGTACTGTTCATAATTACCGAAAATCTGGAAATTTTTCCGTCGATTTTATTTTGCAAATCTGGGTAAAAATGCTGTTGATTAATTTTTACGTTTCAAAATTTTGCAAATGACCACTTCTTTCGTTATATTATCTTATTGTTGAATTATTCTTAAGAACAATATTTTTACGAATGCAATGAACTCGCAAATTTGCTAAATATTTATCTACAGCAAAAATTTCCAGATTTATGGTATAGATTTTTAAAGATTATTCACGGATTTTTATCTCGACCATTTAAGTAGTTATGAACAATATAAAAGTACCGATGATCGACACGCAGGCAATTAAATAATTCAAACAGAAGTAAAGGAAACATGTTTTATTCAAATTAACAATATATAAGGAAAATACAGATTAATTTTAATGGATGAAAAAGATTGACTTATCGTCTTGTATTAATGGTATAAAAATATACATATACACTTGAACAATAGAATGAAGTTGAAAACAATCTTCTATGAATTCTACTCCTTCACAAATTCAATTTTATCACTTTCATAACATAAAGAGTATCCACACAATCACGAGAACAATCTGATTATTTCAAAAAATCACACACAATCTTCTTACTTTGATAAATTTATTTACAAAAAAAAAATAATAATATTAATAAAAGTTTCACACAAACAACCACACTCTGATCTACGCACTCTTCCACACTACTAAAATACAGTTATTAGTAAGCTACACTTCTCTGATGGCAATGACCTGACCTGAGTTATCCTAGTCGGCCTAGCTTTCTTGCAAGGACTTATGGGTAGATCGGGCATCGGTAAATACAACTTGTATTTCACTGCAATAGTGAGTATTACACAAGCATTTAAAAGAATGTTTTATTTGTCAAGTCTTGGCCTATTCCTACTTCCTTCGAATTAAATTCAGAAAAAAATATAGCTCCTTTGCACAACTAAATTGTTCTGTTTTTATAATTCATTGCTGCTTGTTGCTGTATTTATGTATTTCTTCATAATCGGTAATGGAAGAATTGATTTTTTGATATACATGGGTCTCCTGTGTACCTGTCATATAATTGTGGGTTTTCCACAAATTTTGTTGAAATAGTGTCTGATACATTCGTCCCACTTTTCCACTTTTTCCATTTGTTTTTCACAAATTTAAACCCAAGGTATGTAACAATTACAACAAGAAGTGTTGCTAAAACGGAAATGACTACAGATGAAGTATTTGATGTTTCTTCACCTATAAAATTAAATATAATGCAAGTGGATTATTCTTGTCAAGTGTTTAGTCGTTGACGATAAAACATTCTTGATTTAAAAAAAAATATAGGAACAAAAATTAATTTTTATTCGATCTCACCAGTTTTTGTATCTCTGGAAGATGACAATACTGGAAAAACAAAAAAACACTTATCATCATAGAAGGCTATTTTGTTATTACAAGTTTGTTTTTGACTCGGGGGGTATCTTTATCTTTATTGTTTATATCGAAGTCTAAAAAGACAAACAGACAAATTTCAAAACAAGTTATATCTTATTAAGAAATAAAATCCTCGTTTTCTTTAAAAAATTTTCAGGATAACCTCCGAGGTCAAGAAATGTTGTTTGAAAGATAAAAGCCGAGGCGTTAGTCGAGGCTTTAATATTTAAAACAATATTTCGAGACCAAGGAGGTCATCCTGCATCATTTAATTACGACAGCAAGGAATTTATTTCTGTTCTATCAAGATGGATAATTACGGCTGATCGTTTCCTCTATAGAGAAACGGATTAGGTCACCATGTCTCAATTACGCTGTTCTATTTAACGACAGAGGGACATTTTGTTGGATTACCTGTATATGGAATGCAGACGATTTGAGCTTTCGTTGCTTTAAAAATAGTCTTTTTAAAGTGACAATATGATGCATCTATTGAAAAACAGACTTGTTAAAATTTTCCTATAGGATTTGGAATTTTTTTCATACTCATAAATGTATACACTTTCAGAAAATTACAAATTTCATAAGTAAATAATTCTGATTATTTCATTAAAGAAGAAGGTTTGGTTTTTAGATTTATTGCGCCCTAAAAATGTAATGACATCAAAAAGTTTTGAGACTGGCTTAAGTATTAGTTACATAAATGACTCTGATAAATCAGGAAAGAATATGGCATGAAAGTTTACCATTTTGCAAATGTGAAGCATTTCTCTATTTTCAACAGAAAAAGCCTCAAAATGGCTCATTTCAAGGGTGATTTTCCTGTAGAAAACAGTGTCCACAGCCATCGCCCATGCTAATTTTTTGATATTTTGTGCAAAATTCAATAACAAATCACATATCTCAAGATCTTTGTGGGCGATGCCTGTGGACAATGTTATCTAAAAGAAAATTTCATTGAAAATTTGTGTCTTCTGCAATTTTTTAAGAAAAGACGGGAAAATGCACATGTTTATTACGTCATAATTAGCATTTAAAAACACACGTGAGAAAAATGATTTGTATGTCTTTTCTGCATTGAATTTCAATTATTTAAAAAGCATGTGTTTTCAACTTTTACACCAGTTTCATTTATTAGAAAATCACAGGGCAAAATTTGTATGGAAACCATACCTTCTTCTTAATAATTATTTATGGTACATAAATATATACATCGCAACGTGTTCGAGGTTCCACATTCCATGCTATATCCGCATGCCTATAGTTTTCATAAAAAAAACAGCATGGTAAGAGAGGGAAGCCTGGTAGCCCTGCTACGTTGACAAAGTCGACCAAAACGAAAAACAAAACCAAAAATAGGGCTTGAAATTAAAAAACAACTTTCCTGACAAAATTTTAGTTAGGAGACTTATATAATCATTGGATGATGAAGAAGCGGGATCTTGGCGACATTCATGTGGGGCTTGCGAAGGTTCTACCCTACAGGTTTGTTGATACATGCTATCTATCATTTCTCATATCTCCATGGCTTTCAAAGAAAAAAAAAACCAGTGTAAATTCAACATAAAAATGCACTTATGACATATAAAAATTATTGCCATTTGAAGTGCAAATTGTATTGGAACTGCAGAAAGATATTTTGTTTGACATTTTGCTGCGATGACGTATGATTTGGTGGATTTTCCTTTCCTGCACCCCAATACACAAAACGTCAACATTTGTACTTAATCATGTTAAATTCGTCTAAATATAGACTAAAATGTTAACTATTATTAATTTACTGGAGAGTTATCTGAGAATTGCTTTTACCTAATATTCCATTATAATTGTAAACCCTACATTGTATGCACGTGCCATTTTCGAACTCACGTGGTACAAGTAAAAGATCTAAGTTATACGACCCTTGATCTTCCGGCAGATTCTAATAACGTTAATTTTGTATGAGGAGAGAATATTTATTTTTTTTCAAAATGCTTACTTCAACTTTTTACCTTATTCCTTAATGATATGTTTGGTAAATTTGAATGAAAAAGCAAACGATTTGCATTCGTATTGCCGCTTTAAATTACAAATTTGTTCGTAACATGTATTGATTTTTTTAATGAATATACAATAACAAAGTCATGTTCCTCTTTTACTGTTTTTTTTTGGGACTTAAATCACGCTGTTTAAATGAGTAGGGAGGTCCGTGGAATAGCCCCGCGTTGCTACAAAAACCGACATTCAACAGGAACATGATGCAATTTACAGTGTTTATACTGCAAAAGACGACACATCGATGTGGTCTAAACAAGTATTTCATTCTACAGTCAAACATGCATTTGAATTGTTTAGGTTTGATACGTGTTTCTGATCTGAAAATATTTTGATGACGTTCGTGATTTATTGGAGAATAATGTCTGTGGCTTTTCTTTGAAGTCGGCAATAATCGTGGTAGAATTTGTCATGAATTCTTCTAGGACACCATGGAAAATTTAGCAGATGCGTGTATCAGTTAAACTAAGTCAGATCCTTAATCCAAGAATTAAAATCGCTTGTAGTTTAAGGAATCGAAAGCATTTAAAGGAAATTTTAATTATTAGAGATTCTGATATATTAAAAAGTAAGTGTTCTACATTTTTCTATTATTCATATGTCTAAAATCCTTAGATTTGGACAAAATCCTTCTATCGTATACAATAAGAGAAATCATTAAAAAAATTCTGCCACGCCGCGAACAAAAATTATGGTGTGCACGTTATGAGCTTAAAAATGAGTCGCTGATAAAACTGAAAGAAAATTACGGCAACAATATAACCGTTCTGAAGGTAGATTAAGAAAAAATTGTACAAAAGGTGAAGAGCACAAGTGTGAATTAAACTGGCCTAGACCTCTATTCAAATGAATATACATGTATAACAAAAATTGAGGGTTTTACATATAAGTTTGTTTACATCTGCACTTAAAGGATTTACATAAAACTGTCACAAAGAACACATTATTAATAATCCATTTCTTTTAAAGAATTATTTGATGGTTTCCTGATCCATGCAATGAATGTAGACCTCAATTTCTATTGAAACAAATGTATAATTTCCATTACACGCAGTACAGTTAAGGCAACAAATGGAAAAAAAAATATGGTAATGAGGTCATAATGAGGTCTGACAGTTGCTCCGCCCTGATAGATTCATACAAGGAAATAGAGCTCAAAATAACTATTTACCGGTGTTTGCAAGAATTTGTAATAAACGGCAATATTTTCATATTTAAATAGGAGAAAATTAGTGATTTTTTCGTATATAAAATAGCATGTCTTTAAAATGATTGTCTTTTTATATGTCATTTGGCTGCATACGGCTTCATCCAAGCGCTTGCACTCGATGACACGGAATGTTGTTTACATTTAAAACGTGGCAACATCAGCTAAGATTTGCAGTGGATTTACATCCATTAACGAGGCAATCTTTAAAGAAAATAGGAATAAAATAAGAGACAAGGCATTGTTTACCCCTTTTACGAGAATATGAGGACAAAATTTCGAAAAATAATGGAAAACTTAGACGATCTGCACCAGTAGGTTTTAATTTTAAATTATTGAATTTTTTGTTTGTCTTGCCCTTGCTTTTTTAGTTAAATTTGGCATTTCAATTTTTGACCTAAAATGGGAGCCCACGTGATCCTAAAGGGTCACATGATGTCAAAATATAACGATGTAAAAAGCGATGAACATACTCTTCAAGATAACATAAAGCTATTTTAACTAGAGTGTCTTGCTAAAAAATAAAACTGTTAAACATTAAATGTATCGGATTCCGTGAAATTTTATAGAAAGTGTTGTCTTAAGTGCACTGTGCTTTTGATATGCAAACATAAATTAAGCGAGATATAAATGATCAAAATCAAAAAATGAATAATATATCAATTTACCGTAGCAAATGATTCCAATCCAATCACCTTCACAACCCTCTGGACATTTGCCTGTGATCGTGTCACAAAATGTGCCATTTCTACAACTCCCACATGGCCTTTCACAACCTCTTCCAAAGAAGCCTGCTCTACACTCTGTTGATATACTAAGTCATTTTTTATGTTCTTCAGACAAATCCTAGTTCACGTTAATGTACTTTTCAGTGCAACAACTCTCAAATTTTGAAAGAATTTTATCAGTTTCTTTTAAATGAAGTATCTAACCTATATTGGTTTAGGCAAAAATATAAATACTTTAAACAGTTCTGGTACGTTCGTAAAACATCCATATGGTTCTGGTTTTTTGGATGTCTAATACAAGTAACAAAACTGAAAATCTTACGTATTACTTGCACATTGACATGTTTTATTTAATGAATGAAGTAGTGGTTTATAAAGCATAAACTGCCCCAAGTTATGTAAAATCGTCTAACATAAGTTGAAATAAGCTTCATTCCTTATAATTTAATTTAATAATAATGTACTCAGTGAGAAAATTTTTCTCCAAGAAAAACACTTCAAAATGAGCATAATTTTAAAGTAACTTTAAGCGGTGTAATACGTTTGTGACGTAGGCAACTTATATCATAGGATATATATTTAATTTTTTTACCTAATCAAATGATGTGTCACAACTATATTTAGATTATTTTATTTATCAAGTGAAGTGATAGGGATTTAATTGTTACTGAGAAATAAACTTAAAGGTTAATTATACGAATGGTATTTGTATCAAACTGAAATTCTTCATTATATTGTAAATAAATCCCCTTGGTTCACCCTTCCGGTAATTTGTTTAATAATCCCGTGAGAAGCCCCTAAATTCCTTTAGTTCCCATGGTAACATAGCAGCCCTGTGGGGAGCCCTTCCTTTTACTTTAAATAGTAAGGTTAAAGCGTGCTCTGGGTAGTACCCGCGAAAAACATCAGCCGATAGACGTGTTCGTCTAGTGCTACCAGGGGGCCTGTCCATAGAAAACCACATGGGTCTTGTGACTTATTTCCATGCCTAAATTCTCTCTACAGAATGTTACAGAGTATGTAAACTATCGGGTACTGAAATTCTTTATTAGAGAGTAGCCATTTCCATGTTATGGTGTGTGACAGAGACCGTAGCGTGTGAGCGAACTATGACGGCCCATACGACACATCTCTAAAACCAGTTCTGTGAGTTATATCATCGGGCGGTGACCCACGTTGAACATTTAATTATCTGAGTTAAAGTTATTATATGAACGAAACATTGTGAAAGTTTGAGAATTATAACTATTGTGAATTTGGAAATAATTCTGAATATTTAGTTTCATTGAGAGACATTTTAAAGTGTTGAGCCTGGCGTCGGACCATTGTCTCTGGAACCCGAGAGGAACCAAGTGTGCCACGCAGCCCTTTTTCAATAAACATTGTTCCGTGCAGCCATACTAAAAGGAAACTGGAAAAATCTATTCTTAAGGATTTCCGCACTTACGGAAGGACCAGGGCGAACGGGACCAATCCATACCAAAGGGACAGGCGCACTGACTGACGTGGACCAGGACCAACCAATAAAGACATTTTCAATTCATTTTATGTTGTACATTTTTTGGTTAAATTTCTTTGTTAAAAGTTCTGTTTATTTTGTTCTTTAATTTTGTTATTAAATTTTGTTAAAATTTTAAAGTTCTTCTTTTGATTTTTGTAAGTTCATGAGGGTGTATAACCCACACCCTCACAGTATTTTAGATCAAAGAATACCATACCGTTACATTGTGAACCATTCCAATGATCATCACATCCTTCTTGGCAAATGCCCGTCACCTTATGACAATATGTTCCTGGTTTACAATGGCCGCAAGTTTTTGTACAGTTGTCACCATAAAATCCATTTTTACACACTTAAAATATATATAAAGAATAAAATGATTCTATGTTATTTTTGAATGCTCTAAAGTCATTCGAAAATAGAAGCTCTTCGTATTCCTATATTATTTTTTACTACATAGGAAAGGGGTGTTTCTGATGATAATAAATCACAAACCATTGCATGTTGAACCCTCCCAATGATCTTCACATCCTTCCTCACAAATTCCTGTAAGTTTATTGCAGTATGTTCCAGATTTACAATGACCACATTTCTCTGTACAGTTGAGACCATAAAATTCATTTACACACACTAGTAGAACAAATAAAAACATGTCAATGTCCTATTTGACTTCAATTTTGAAAAGAAGGATGAAACATATGGAGATATCGATCAGTGATCAAGTTCAAAAGTCCACTGAACAATACAAAATAGGAGCAGAGCAAACACGGAGCCCCGAAACATCAGAGGATGGGAAAGGTGCCATGGAGGAGTAAGTATCACCTGCCTACCGATAACACCCGCCGTGTGCTCCTTGTCATGATCGGAAAATAAGGGATAAATCCTTCGTCAATTCAATATATAAAATAATGGACTAACTATTAGTTTGAAGAACGCCAGACAACATTTTACTTAGTGATAAATTGTATTTGCTAACAAGTTCACTATATCGACCATATAATTTACGCCTATCGAATGAATTGAGATATAAAAACTCCGTATGTAGGCGATGAAGGTATATACTGCAGCATGTGTAACGGAAGTTAACGATTGTAAAGTTAAAGTCATCACGTTTATCATAGAGCTTGGCTGCTTTATTAGTCTCAGAGTCTTTTGCAAGTTAAATATCCAAATATGAAACAGATGAGTCGGAAACTGTAGTACCTTTTATGTCAAGCTCACAATAACATATTGTATCGACCAAAAAATGAAATTATCATTGTTGATTGACAATAGGTATAAGTCGTCGATATATCTAAATGTCGAATTTAAGTCTGCAGCAAGTGTTTTCATCTTTTTACGTTTAAGATTTTGCACAAGTTCTGCAAATAAATACAAAACTAGGTTTGCTAATAACTGGCCCAATAGGTACACGTTGAAATTCAGCCTATAGAATTAAAACCTACTTCTTCTACAATACAATATATATAAAGAGTTCTTTTTTTAAAGAAGAGAAACTTGTTACCTGCATTGTCAGTGTCATTACGTACTAATCATGTAATCTATCTATTTTTTTCACATCTGGATTACTGATTACGAATGGATAAATGTTTTTATATTGCCCCTCAATCTTTTAATACGCGATATTAAGATGTTTCTGTTACATTTAAACCATTCTTACAAAGCGTCAACGTCTTCTTTTTCATGTCATGCCCATCATCTGACGTAATTTCCAACAGAATCATTAATATTCATAAAATTCCGACGCCAGTTGACGGATCGGGGTTCCCTGTATTTAGGACCTTCTAAAATGAGTGATCTTAGGTCCTTGCTTTCAACTATATTTACGTCAGCTGTAATAAGGTGTCCAACAAGACTATAGTTATAAGGCGAAGAAAAACATGAACACGATGGAGGATTATGTTTCAGATACTCAGTATCTAGGCCATGTTAAGTTTTTTTATAATAAAAAAATGGTCGCAATATTCGATGCATATTTGTAGGAAATACAAGATGTAGTCATTTAATTGAAATGTGGTAGAATACAAGACTGGACCCTTTTGTGTTTAAGAATATTTGTACTAATATAATCCGCGTCAATTTCTTTATTAGCATATTGAAGTTTAAAGAAAAGACGGATTTCTTTAGCTGCATTTTCTTCAGTAAAACGTGGGGGTTTCAAAAGTCGATGTCTACGCTTACATCTCTGTATATCGTTCAAAAGACCCACCATATTTACATTGTGACACTGTGGACGGGAAATATTTCTAACACTATCGACATTGCCATTACATCAACAGGGAAAGGCACACCCTAGTTTTCTAATCCAACATTCTTCTCGTTTTCTACGGTAAGGTGTACTTAGTGATGGGCTGTTTTTGGTGATTAATCTTTTTCGAGAATTCTAGCTTTCTTACACAAAATAGAATGATCAGGTAATATATTTTTTGATTTCTTCGTAATACACGACTTTTTAAAAACTAACCATCACATTTCGATCCATTCCAGTGGCTCTGACATCCTTTTCGACAGATTCCTGTATTGTTATCGCACACTGTGCCAGATTTACAATAACCACAAGCTTGTTCACAATTATGACCATAATAACCAGCCTTGCAAACTGCAGAAAGAAGGAACATTAGGCTATGAACAATGATCGAATTCATATTGTATATAGTCCCTATCGCTTGTATACTGCAGAGTAAATAATGTTGTTCACAGCATAATCTCATTAAAGAAACGTTGATTTGATTTTTGACAATACTACCATTATAAAATAAAATTAAGACAATTTCATCTTATAAAAAATACAATGTACTGTTTGTTTATGATAGAAAGACAATTCGGCACACCTTAAACTTATACTCTTACAAATATCATTCCTCCTGATGCATTAATGTACCGTATAGCGGGTTTTCTTATCGGGTGTAAAATATGGCGTTTTGCCTGCTCAAAGGAATGCCAATAATTTTGGCGTAATTTGTTTTAGCGGACACAGATTTTCAGCTGTTTGCACTAGCTTCTTCTAAAATACAATATATATAAATAACACTGAGATGAGTACTGGCTATTTTTAGCGATTAAAATTTTTGCAGGCTACCATCAAAACGCCAAAAATAAGCTAAAATTAGCACCCCGATAAAGTAACCCGCTATACAGTATTAGCTTAAATATGAAAATTCATTGTATTAAAATTTATTTAGAAAATTATTAAATGTTAAATTTTAAACCGGTAAAACTTTGCTACATGGTATCTTAATATACTATTAATTATACTCCCTCTATTATAAAAGATTTTTTTAAAAATTGCAATGTTGTGATACATTTGTATTATATTTTAATGCCCCCGTAATCGAAGAGTCGGGTTAAAAAGGAATTGTCGTGTCCGTGCGTCTGTCTGTCTAGCTGTCTGTCTTTTTATCTGTTTGTCTCTCTGTCATTCTGTTTTTCTGTTTGTCTGCAAAAACTTTAACCTAGTCCATACGTTTAGATTTAGGGAAGCTATGACTTTCGAATGGCATATGTGTATTCATTATGACAGGACTTTTCGTTTGGTACCACCAAATTTAACCTTTTTACCTTGAAGATTGACACACATAAACAAAAATTTCCCAATTTTACTTTTGACATAATTTTTGAATGGAAAGACTGGGACTTCCATACATCGAATATGTATTCTTTGTGGAAAAAACCCTATCATAGGATACAAACACATTTGACCCTTTGACATTGACCTTAGGGATTTATGTTTAAAAGATATATAACCTTGGCGTAACATTTGAACAGTAATGCCTAGAATTTTTATACTTCAAATATGTTATCCTTGTGATAAGCCCTCTCAATGGAAAACCCATATTTGACCATGACTTTGGAGTTTGACCTACGTTTAAAAATAAACTTTGACAATAACTTTTGAAGGGCTAGACGAAGTAACAAGTAACAAGACTTTTTATCGGATAAAAAAGACTTAGACTTTTTACCTTCACCTTGAAGTTTTACATACTTTTTCAAAACTTTAAACTTTGCCATAATATTTGAACGGTTAGGGCTATTGCTTTCATACGTAACATATATAATCCTTGCTTTGTGACAAGCACTTTTTCAGAAACCAACAACTCTGGCCCTCTGACCTTGTCTCTAGAGTTAAACTTATTCCTGATCATAACATATGAACAAGTGGTGTTTCATAAATAACATCCTGTTTTATCATGGGAATGAGAAATTAAAATTTTGCCCTTCATATCGTTTATTTTCTTTATCAAGTATGAACCTATAGTCTTTGTGCAACCTGAAATACTTAATATGGGAGATTAAGATAAGATAGGAATTTGCTTCAATGCTTTCTCCTGACGGAAACATTTTATAATGGAAAAAATTCTATAATGATCAGAAAAATACGCAGGGATAATAGGGGAGCAAATAGAATATTCTACCTTGAGTAATATTGGTATTTAGAGAAGTAATTTAACTCTAGAAAATGAACTGAAACGAGTAAACATTTTGTTATGCTGGTCCTTTTGATTAGAATCTACCAACGATGACGTCATATGTGTACATTAAGTCAGTTGTGAATTGATCATGTCGTGTAAAGAGAATTTGGCTTAGACAACATGTACAAAGAGACGTAAAATGGAATTTAAAAGCACATATCATGAATATCATGTAAAATGCATATGTAGTTCAGTGAATTGAACAGGTATGCTAATTTATTTTCATAGATTATATTCTCTTTCGAAGACAGTCAGGTTTATACGTATCCCGGTCGGCCTTTCCTCTGTCATTCATGACAAAAAATAATGCAACAGAACAACAATGGGTTGTTAAAAAAATTGCAAATCTTCTTTTATAAACTTACCCATACAGTCTGGTGATTTCAATAACTTGTTACTACACCCGTATTTACAGGATCCATCAAATGCATCGCACTCCTGATTCATACATTTAAGTGGACAGGATGTGCAGTTTTCACCATATTGTTGAAAACCACACCCTATAGAAAAATGACAAACTTTCTTCGTCAAAAATTTGTGGTTTAAATGAATCATCCAAGGAAAGTAATATGTAATAAACATATAGGTAGATCTGTTGTCAATACCTGAAATATGTCTGATGCATGAGCTATTTTTATTTCTTAAACGTAATACATACCCATAACTTTTACTTCGCAAATTTCGATGGAAGCAAATGAAGGTTCAAATCCTTCACAGCTTGTGTTGAGCATGGGGTCCCTTGAATTGAATAGAGCTATTCCTCTAGTTACCCTGTTGATAGTCACATTCATCACTTGTTCTACACAGAAAGACGGGTCCTGAGTATACACCCTTTATCCTCTGATGTTTGGTGGTATATATGATGACTCATTAAATGTCAACACACTGAATCCTATATGACGATTTAGAGCTGAAAATGAACAAGATATAAATATAAAAAAAATTTAATCACTATAAACAGTCTAAAGTGTGTGATATAAGTCTGCCAATCATTCGTGATTTTTTGTTGAAAATTCATATTATTTGCATGGTTTTATATAAAAACAGTAATAACTTAAATATAACGTAACCGAACTTGATGGGATCAATGATAGATAACGTTTGGGGAAAAAATGATATTGAAAAAAAAATCTTTTTGAATTTTAGAAAAGGGAAAAGACCATTCTCTGTGTTATCATTCTCTTCTGAGGGTATTGAAAGAGCAAGGCCACTAAGGGCCTCGTTTGGCCATGTGATTTTCTTAAAAATCAAATTCCTCGGTTTTTGTTGACAATGCAGTATTTATCACATTCTCATTTCTCCATGGCACCTGATCCCACGCCTGGTGATTTGGAAGTTCCTGTTTGCTCTGCCCCAAATTTGTATAGTTTTAGGATTTTTTATCTTGAAAACTGTTCGTTATCTCCATATTTTTCATGGACGCTATGTGATTATTTATTTTTAACATATGAACTCTATGCGGTATATTGCATATTTTTGCCTCCAGAATCCAGAAGTCAATTTTTGAAATGTGCTAAATTGTATATATTGTATAAGAAATCTAAATAAACAAAAATATCATAGTCTCAAAGTAGATTTTTGACAATGTTTTTATGACGTCACGAACCTTTCGGATTTTGTATTAATTTTCAGAAATAAGAAAACATTTTAAAAGAAAAATTCTCAATTTTTGCTATAAAATTTAAATATTTCATCAATATGTCATTGATATTATCATTCTACATTGTACACATTATATCAAAATATTGAGCTTGAGCAGACCTACGAATGGGGACCTTTGCTCAAAATATTTACGTAAAATACACTATTTCCTGTAGAAATCATGGAACTATCGAACTTACGTTATTTTCCTGACGTCATATCACATCATGGGTCATGACATTGATTTTAGAGGCAAATATTGGCCATTACCGCATAAAGTCCTTTCCTTCATAGTCAAGACATTATAACGCCATGAAATCTGTCATTTTTACCATACCGTATTCTTAAAAAAACTGCCAAAAGTGGAAGCATTTTTTTTCAAAATTTCATATAGAGCATGACATCTGATTAAAAATTTGCAATTGCACAATAAAAGATCTCTTTATGACGATAAAAGTTTTAATTTTTTAATTGAGCACTATAGCTCATATTTTAATTCTTTTCTGAAGGTGGTCAATACGTCTGTTTTCTGCAAAATTCTAGAACATTGCATTGTCACAAAGCCTGTTTTCCAATACTTTGATTTTCAAAAAAACATTTTATTTTAGGAAATGAAAGCACCAAGTCTCTGATTTATTTTGATGTATGAAAAGGGACAGAGGGTTATAGACAGTTAATTGATCAGGGTCAGGACCAATTTATGAATTGATCAGGGTCAGGACCAATTTATGAATAAAGTAGATTTAACTCTTTATATATTAATGATTCGTTTTCTTTTTACAGTATTTTTGGGTCTCTTTTTAGTAGGGGATTAATAAAAGCCAACCTCATGGATTCAAGAACTCATATTTTAAGTCAATGTCGTCAAGTATTCAGAAATCTTGTAAAATTCATTATTTTAATTATTCATGATGTTTAAGCCATGATGTTTTGTCGACATCAAATGCAAATTTCTTTTAAACACATTTCGCACAATTCCTTAGGTTTTATTTGTAATATCATAATGTCTTCAATTTTAAAATCAGTTGTTTTTAATATTTTAATCTATCCTCAAATAATTTTTTCCCTTCAATCAAATAAACATTCTTGGCTAGGGGTTTTGATTTGTCAATCCCAAACATTTGTTAAATATTCGTAAGTTGAAGCTGTTAGAGACTTTTATTTGAACATCAGGTTATTCCTTTTTTTGATTTGTGTATTTTATCTTGATTTAAGTTTTTTATTTTAATTGGCCGTATTTTAGCACTTTATAATATACATTTTATATATTATATAAAACCAGATTTACCTGAACCCTGATTGAATTATTTTTATTTTCATTCTGTGTATTTTGTTCTAGATAAATTTTCTTTCAAAATATTGAGCTATTATATGGTATCCGATTGGGTTAAACTTTCCTTTTCTATGTGTAGTTTTTCTTGTATATTTGAAAGGAAGAAATATCCCGATGTTTCTTGGTCATAAGTCAAAGAACGATCAAGATGCAATCGTTTATTTAATTAAGCTATAAAAGTTTCTGTATATCGTCTTCTTCATAGTAGTTATGAGCACCTGTGCAACATGCGCATCGCATGCATTTTTTATATAGAAAAATATATGATTTGTGCCTTAGGTGGCCCACTCTTTGAAATAATTATATTATTGAAACTCACACCAGTGCAAGGGTAAACCTTAATAAGTAAGAAAATGATCAAATATACGATGAACAAACAGATACAAACAATAGAAAATGCATTAAAATATCCTGAACAGAATGATTGCTCACTAGCTTTTCTGAAGAAAATTTGCAGATATGCAACATTTGACCACTGGGCCAAAGTTAACTTCCACCAAGCTGTTTTAGCAAAATATTCCCGTGTGAAACTACAGTGATCATCTCCAACCAACTCTAGACGTCCGTCTATGGCTTTGTCAGCTGTCGCCCATCCGGTGACATATATGGAACTCTGTGATGGTTCTCCTCTGTATGCCGAATTTCGAGCAAGGTTTTCTAAATCAAATTTACGGTAGAACTTATAATTATAAACGTTAACCAATTTTTATATATATCATCTTTAGAGATATTAGCTTTATAAAAGCATATACTAGTTAACATAAAAGAACATAAGTCATATACTTTAACAGAAAGACACTTGTGAGAGAAACATACTAAAATGAAAATAAAGGTGATGAAGTGCACATTGTGTTGAAATAAACAAGGTGTATTTGCAATACATTTTAACATATCTTTACTAGCATTATTGTACTGTATGTAAGTCAAGATCCTAATATTTGAACTGTTTTTCTTCTTGATTTCAGTTTTAAAAATTTAACACTCTTTGTGTTTCAACATTCCCATTATTATGATCATATGAGATTATAAAAGTGTTCATTGCTTAATCTGATATTTGACTTCATCAATATGAAGCAAAATTAATAAAATTACAGGAACTAGACTGTGAGAGTATATATATTGTATTTTCATACTGTAAAATATTCTATTTAGAAGAACTAAACAAACATGTTCATAATTAAGGTCTTCCGTCTCCAACGGAAAACCTTATTGTTTTCGTTCGGTTTCTTTTTCTCTATAATTATTTTTTTTTCTTACCGATTTTGTGCACGCGATTTCTCGGAAACGGCTTGATCGATTTTCACGAAACTTTCAGATCTGATAGATATTGGTCTGAACCTTATTGGAAATTTTTTATATGTACGCCGTCACTTCCGGTCGTGAGATACGGACGATTTACTGATTTTAAGAGGGTCAGCTTGTCCTGGCAATCACTGAAAAACGAATGAAGATATTGACATGAGATTTTCAGTGAAGGTAGAGGAAGGATTGCTAAATTGCTTTTTTGAGTCTATATTTTTCCAGCGCGAAAGACGTTGAAGCTCGCCTGAGTTCGTTATTATCTATATTTTTCTGACCATCTAATTTTGTGCATGCGATTTCTCGAAGACTACTGGATGGATTTTCATGAAATTTGCAGGAACAATATGTTGTTATTGGAAGTTATTTTATCTGAGAGATTTTTTGGAAATTTCTTTCTGGTGCCAAGTTACGGACAATTTTCTGATTTTGAAATGACATTTTGTACGCGGATAATCTCAAGAACGGTAAAAGATATCACTGTGAAACTTTCAGGGATTATTGATCATGATAAGTTCTATCCAGGACGCGATCTCTTGTACGTCGTCTCTACTTCCTGTGGTTACGCCATGCAAATTTAAAAAGTCGATTTTTTAAAACTTTTTTGTTTTTCAATATTTTCGAATTATATTAGTATGATTGATAGAAAACTTTCTAATTAGGTTGAATATATAATTTGTTTGTAAATTTATAAATTCAAACTCGAGATATTAACATTCAAAAATCTGAAGCGGGACCAAAATGGCGGCGGTCTCTGTGAATTCCGACATTTCGCAATAGGGGTTTAAAAAGGCAGTCGAGCGTTTGCTTGAACGAAAGTAATATATGGAGCCATGAAATGTGTAGGAATACTTAGATTGTCACGTCGTAGGTTCGTTGGAATTCTTTGTCAAACTACATTTATAATCCAAGGTCTCCTTACAAGTCTTCTTTCATTGGTTTTGGTTGTTTCTCAAAGTAGAAATAGAAAAGAAGTAATGTGCATACCTACTATACCTACTATCTTTTGTTTTGCATCACGGAAACACTTAGCTTAAATCATAGTTATAATTAATAGTTTTTTCAAGAAACAATATACATAGTAAGTACAAAACTTGACCACTGTTTTCCCATGCACACTTGTGTCATATTAGATTAATGAAAAGACAACTGTTACGATAAGAAAACAACTTTTTAAAAAGATAACTATTTTTAAAAGACCGTTTAATTGACCAATATAAACATTTTTTTCTCAATGCAAGTTATTGAACATAATGGAATCTTATTCCTTGACCCTCGTAGGGCGATCGTGGCATCTTTTTCGGAGAAACTTACCACCTTTTTCATGAAAGTGTAGGTAAGCAGAATGGTCCACTTTCATGATTAAGAGGAAAATTAAAAAAATAACCATTCATAGATGTTTCTCTGCTTTAGTGTTATTTGCCTATATACGATATGATACCTCAAAATTTAGGGATAAGAACGCTCTTTCGTTATGTGATTGAAGCTATCACACCTATTTAAATGAACATTCCAAAGGGAAAGGCGCTAAGATTTACTCGTGGCGTTTGGCGCAAAATTATGAATAGTGACCCTCTTTTCATAATTCCAAGACAAATTAACTGTTGCAAAATTATATGTACATACAAGTGAAGTAGAGTAGTTGTTCAAAAAACGTAATCGATAAGCGTTTTGGATTTTCAAGCTAGTGACCCGTTTCAATTACCAGTGTGTCCAAAATATGTTTAATCCATTTCAAGCTCGATTTTATGGGTCATTTTTCGGAATCGGACGGAAGACCTCCCGTTGCTCGCAACGAGATCGTTTCTAGTTTACATTTATCATTCTGTAATTCCCTTATATTAATTGTATAAAATGCTTACCTAGACAAACTGCTGGAACAAAAGAGATCCCTAAAAAACTGATCAGAAGCAGTAAAATGGTCATTTCTAATAATTGTATTTGTTATATATTCAGATGAAGAAGTATTTTGTGGTGTATAAACAGTTATTTGATTGTAAATAAACATATTTATTTCCTCCTGGTGGTGTATAAACAGTTATTTCATTGTTGAATAAACTTATTTATTTCCTCCTCACATGCATGGTTAATGATTGGCTTCAGGTCTTAAACAAATACTTCTCGACTTTTCTAAAGGAAATTACAACAGTTATAAGGTATGTCGTACATCATTATATACCTAAATTTGTAGCTCTAGGAAAAAAATCTCTAGAAAAATATATTAATCATCAGTAGACATGAAAAAAAAATAGCAGCTAGGTAATAGAAAAAAAAACTTCCTGTATATAAATTACTAATCGTTAATACATTTGTTCTCTACGGAAGCCCATTTAGGATCTATCGAAAAATATGTTTGAATCCGATATAACGAATTGTCGAATTTGTTATAACAAATTTAATTAAATATAACAATTTCTATGAATTCGTTATTATGAATTTAATCTGTTATAACAAATTTGTTGGTTTCTTATAACAAATTCAAAAATTTGTGTAAATAGCTTTAAATTTAAAATCAGCATGTTTTTTCGTTTTTCGTTTATAAACATATGTCACCCCCCCCCCACCCCCCCGTGAAACACAAACATCTTTGCCATAAATTTGTTAAATGACAGTACATATTACCTGTAAGAAGAATTTTTTGTTACATGGGGGTGTTTTAAAAATATTTTCCGTTTTCCCTTGATTTCTAACGTGAAAAACACAAGTTTTACCAAAATTATAGAGTGATCTCTCTTTGGTATCCCAAATAAGTAACGTTTTATAAAAGTGCATATAAATATCTATAAAAATTTTGAAAATCATTCGAAAATGTTAATTTTTGAGAATAGACTTAGCGGTAGGCGGGAGAACAATACTATCGTTCGTAGTTCTATGTTTTATAGGTCCTACATGGGCTTCCATAGTTCTCCGTTCATTTTTCATTTATTGCACTTTTTTTATCAATTCCAATTAAACAAAAGATAACTTCCTTGTAAATGATTCCTCACTGCCGATCTGATCCACAGGCGACACAATGATTGGATGATGATGTCAGTTGATTAAATAGATTCGAAAAAAAAAATATCCGTAACATGTAAATTAACTAATGCTAATTGTAATGGGGACCGTTACAGATGTTCCCCAAACGCTCCCCAAACAGCGAGCGCCGGCGTGCGTCATTTCCGGTAAATTTGAAAAACCTGATGCACTTCTCCATACATAGCTCTACCATGCCTAAAAATTTGAAGTTTTTATGTAGACCCGTTTGTCGGCAAAATTGTTGACAAAATGACCCTAAAAAATCAGAAAATCGACGATATCTCTAGACTGGAAGTGACGTCATCGAAACGAAAGAAAACGCATAAGGTTCAAGTAATGATCAATAGGTCCTGAAAGTTTCATAAGATTTTGTCGAGCAGTTTTCGAGAAATCGTGTGCACAAAATTGGTAAGTAAAAAAACAATAATTATAAAAGTGAAAAAGAAACCGAAGAAAAACAATAAGGTCTTCCGCTGAATACGGAAGAGCTTAATAATAATAATAAGAAGAAACAGAGTAAAAACAATATGTTCCCCACCTTCGTTTGGGGAACATAATTAGTGTTCTGCTACACTCGCTCTTCCGCTGACATCGACATTCAACAGATACACACATGTAGCAAGCCGTGATGCAAAAACATCCTGTTACACACACACACACACACACACAGAGAGAGAGAGAGAGAGAGAGAGAGAGAGAGAGAGAGAGAGAGAGAGAGAGAGAGAGAGAGAGAAACGAATTGGTACAAATGTAAATGAAATACTTCTAAAATTTAAAATACGAAAAACAAGGAAAAATCTGTAAGAAACACTAACTATTATATTTTTATACTTTTCTTTGTAAGATAAGAATAAGGACTGAAGTTAAAATATTTTCTTAATTCAACCACTTTAAGCATTTTAAAGTAAAGTAGTATAGTCTTAAGCTATGGGACGTGGAGACCATGTAGTCCTTCAGATGAATCCTGCTAAAACGAAGTCCCGTGTTGCAGTAGGCGCTGACACAAAAAAGATCCCTTCCTGCTCAATGGCCGAGTGCCGAGTATAGGACAGAATTTGCAGCTCTCCACCGGCAAGTGGTGTCGTCTCCATATGATTGAAAATTTTCAGGAGGGATGTTAAACAACATATAAACAAACAGATATATTTTCAGTCTTTCATTAAGCTTGGTAACTACCGTAGTCACCATGTTCGTTAAATGTATAAAAAAGTAAAATGCATCTCAATAAACATAGAAAATATACTTTTAAACTCATAAAACACACCAATACTTTTGAAAATGGTATTATAATCGAAAGTGGTTTATGATACTTTGCATTTATATAGCATATAACTTATACACAATACATTATTTTAGTTTTAATATTCTTGGATTTTTTGTTGTAATTCGTCATTAATTCTTTATATGGAAAGCAGAGCCACAATGCCCTTTGCTTACTGTAAAAAAAGAAAATTCCAAAACATTAGTTTAAGGACAAATGATACAAACAAACTTTTGTCAGAAAATTTGAAAATAACAACTTGGGTCATGTTTAAATGAATAAAATGAATAATTTTCACGACAATTAATTTCTTAGTCAAATTTGCAAAAAATGGAATTTAAAGTGAAAAATATTTCTATAGATTAACAGGATGGTATCAAAAGGGCAGATTTTTGAACATCACAGAATGTTTACTATTTCTTGATATTTTAGAAATTTATTATTTGCATCATTTGCAATGGAATTAGGCCGAAAATGTATACCAATCCAGGCATCCGTTTTTTGTTTGTATCATCTGTCCTTAATAGAACGTTTGAAGTTTTAGACTTTCACCACTTTTCAAAGTACCGTAGGTAAATTGTCCAATTTGGTTTTTAACCGGGTTGTTTTGAATAAGTCTAAGAGGAAGTGTATACATGTACGGTATACCAAGTTCAGTGTTGTATTACAGATGATTACAGGTGATTCAAATGTAAGAATGGAAATATTGTCAGAGAAAATATCTGATGGAAAATAAGGATATGATCAATGCTCACAGGTAATATTGTGACATCGAACATTAGGGAGTCGTATTTGCAGTTGGCTCCTTGTCAAATCCATAGAACTCAGCGTATGAATAATGGCCTCACAATATATATTATACTTAAATCTTAACGCTAAAGGAACGCAACAAACTTTTATAAAATAGAAGTATTCTATACATACCGGTACATGTAGGGTCTGACTTTGTATGTATAAAGTAAGACCATCTTCAATAAAGCAAAATCAATAATTTCACGGTTGAATGATTTTTCACAATTTTACTGAATAATTCCTTCTTTAACAAAACATTTTAAATCAATTTGAGTTTTGAAGGGTTTGTATCTGTTCATCATAGACTTTTAAAGAGATACCAAGGCTTCCTAAAAATAACTCAGGTACAATAAATAATTGCTTAAAGTAGGTCGCGGGTTTGCATTTGTCATCAGTTACGTCACAAAGGCAAGATTACGCAGTTTACTGTTTTATTCTCTGCAAAAGACTTCAAATTTGTACGAATCAAGAATATTAATACCAAGTGCTTGCTATTGTATGCAAACCTCGTACATGCTTTATAATAAGATTTCAGTCTGAACTCTGGTGTGATTATATGTATTGTCTTAGGACAAAATAAATACAATACCAATTGAAACGAATAATTTATATTGTAAGTGTTATTAAACTGCTAAAAGTCAATCAGAATAAGTCAGCGTTAAAGTTATGGTATACTAAAATAAAGTTATCATAAATAAAATTGCTTAAGCCTATTGGAAGATTTGAGGGGTTGTATGTACGCACGTTATTTGCATCTCAGGGGAACATGCGTATAACATCATGGCTGCCAAACAAAGCCGGGGCGAAAATATGCTTATATTTTTCAGGATGGAATCAAGCCTCAATACGGAAAACTATTTTGTATTATTACCATCATCATTACAATGATTATTTGATTATTATGCATTTAAATCTCGTGAAGTCGCCTTATTTTGCTGGCTATTAAATTGTGAAATGCATTTAAAAACCAAATTTATACAAACACCTAGGCGGTAAGACCTATATGACCCTGTAAACAATTTACAAGTATCATTTTTCTCTACATTTTATAACAAAAGCTCTAAGTGTAAATGCGAAGTGCAAGTGTTTTACATTTTGCGTATGAAAATTTGATGCAGAGAATTCGAAATTAAAACATGGTTGAGAGTTAGGACCATATACATGTTCTAGCTAATGTCAATTATATAGAAAAAACATAATGCAGGTAAACCCTTACCCCTCCGCTAATTTTCTCAGTATCGGGATGTTTTTTTTTTCTTTACCCTTTTCAAATAAGGTGATCAAATTTATTTAGATGTGCTCTGACTGAAATCCTATTGACAATGAATTTCCTAAAAATACAGGAACTAATATTTTATCACTCGCGTTGTCACTGCATGTTCATTTTCATGCACAAGGAATATGCATGCGGTTCATTTACAATTCGTGAGTAGAATATGAATTTCACAATACGAGTAAAAATCAGTTGCTGGTCATCCTAATATGTCTTTGCAATAGGTTAAATGATTAATACAACTAAATTTTGCATCCCTGTCACCTTTTAGATCTTGCATATTCCAAATGTCAAGATATTCATACTCGCACTGTAAACGTGATTACGTTCAACCTATGACGTTGTAGACATAAAAAACGCCATAAACGCAATAATTTAGCAATATAAAGGCAAACTTTGAAATTATTTAGCAAAATATCTAGCGAGAAGACATATTAATTTTATCATATCAATAGTTTTCAGCTCATTTTGATATTTTAGAATTCTTGATTAAAACTGGGTAGGCAAATTTAAGAAAAATTGCAGATAAAACGCTGTAAATTGTAAGGAACATTATATCAAATTTTGATTATATGTTTTCTCGTAAGAATTTTTAAACAGTAAACCTGCGACCTACCTCAAGATTGAAATTTAACAATAAAGGCGAATAGAAATTTACAGCACAGTACGCCTTATCATCCTAGTACGTGTTAATGATATACACCACATTACGCCTTATCTGCCCCGTATCATTAACAGGATTCGTATCATTAACAGGAATGTCAATCCGTGAACCGGAAGTCCAAGGGTTACAGTATTGCCGTCTGGTAGAAAAAAATTGACATCTTTTGTAAAAACAAGCACTAAAATACCAAAGAATCTTTCTTTCCGTCAGATAAAGAGATTTGTAAACCGTATGCCTCATAGAAGTCGTGCAGCAAATCTTTTTCATGCTTTAAAAGTTTTTCTACTGTAATTGGATAGCTTGGGAAGGGGAGGGGATAATGTATTTCCTTGTAAAGTTTAAACATATTTTATCATTTTTGTCTCGAAAGTTTTAAGAATCAGGTTTAGTATTACTTTAAATACAGTAACGTGAAACTTGATTTCAAAAACATCAGGAGATGAAAATGTTTTTAAGATAATTAGAAAAAAAACGTGTAGCTTACTTCATGTTGAGATTCTGTGTCGTGCAAAGTCAACTTTACGATACATTTGATGACAAAATTGTTGTATAGGTTATTGAACATGAGAAATCATTGAACATGAGAAATAATTAATACGAAGGAGAGTGTATTATATCATCAACTTGTTTGTCAATAGCTTTCCTCCTTTAAAAAATTGATATAAAACATAAGTGTATCCATAAATATACTTAAAAGCTATGTACATAGGTTTTCTTTTCCAGGGGTATAAACCTTGTTGTTTAAATAATATTTTGTAAACGAGGTGAAGAGCTGCATTTTGTGTCGGGACCTCGGTTTATACGGTCTCATCCGAATGACAGGTCTCGACGTCCAACGATTGGACTCGAACCCGGCCACAACGTAAGGATCAACTTCTTACTTTGTGACTCTAGAGCTGACGCTCTAACCACTGCACCACGCGGGCAACGAATACAATTTGTATGCGAAAAGAATGTTCAGAAATGAATGCAATTGTGTTTTATTCATTTCGAAAAAAAATCATTTAATAACCATAACACTGTATTAAATGCGGAAAAGCAAGAGGCGGACCTCTTTAGCACTTCAACTTTCACTGGTAGGTGATCACAAGATATATTCTTTTTTCAATTGAAAATATCTCTATTTGATTCCGTTTCTCGTTATTATTTACATGCAGAATTCTATACTAGAAGAAGGAAATGAAAACCTCAATAAAAATTATCATGCAGGTTATGTCGAATAAACGTTTCAGCATTACATCTCAAACATGAATCAAGAGAAATTTTGGTTAAGACAAATCGAAGAAAATTTAATAACAAAATAAATCAATTTTTCTGGCAATGCATATCCGTTTTGATTTACTGACATTGTCTGGGACCAGTTTTTCCAGTTTTAGAGGCAAATTTAATTAAAAATATGTATGAAAGAAAACGTATTTCATTAGCAATAAATAGAAAGTTCCTTCAGTGTTCTACTTTTATTGACTTTATTGCAAAGAGAAAGAACCTTTTCTGACAAAACAGGTAACAAATCCCATGACAAAATGGAAATAACGAACCGTATCTTCAAGCCCAAAAGTAAATTGAATAATACAAAATTGGAGCACAGCCAACACAGAAGTAAAAAAAAATTAGAGGTGGGATCAGGTGCCAATTTTTTTATGCCCCCACCCCTTCCTTTTATGCGTCGGAGACCATTAGCGCTTGAAAAACTGTCGGTTACAGTGCAGATATATTTCGTCATATGAATCCTTGAAGTACACACTAGTTTGTTAATTCATGATTGCAGAATACATATTGACTACTGGTTTTTTATGTATCAAGAAAAAAATACTAAAGGATTTTATGTCCAAGTTTTTAGTCCATATATGTATGTGTTATGCATTCAATATCACATTATACCTGGATACGAATACGACTTACGTTAGTCTTCTTGAATTTTCATTTTATTACTACGTGCCTGTGACTGTCCTTATATTTTGAAAAATCACTATTTTAAGATGTTGCTGAATACGCACATGCACCCTGGTGGACATATAAAACTTTAAATAATTAAAAGAGCAAATCTTAAACGTGTTATAACTACTTGTAGGGTAAAAATTTACTAATAGCGAAAAACAAACATAAATGTTCAACAAAGTGACTAAAATATAAAAAAAACAAATAAAAAACCTTTAAGTGCATTAATTTTTAATGTAATGAAAAACACGTGATTTATTAGTTAACTATGCTACTGAAAGAAACAGATGGAGAATAATAGGTTATTATTATTAAAGAACTTCCTGTTAGAAAAAAATTTAAGTGTAAGCAACTCATGAACACTTAAGGTCTCTTGCGAGAATGTTTAACTAATATGACATCCAACATACGTCGGCGAAGAACTTAGAATTTAAATATGTACTTGTGCACGTGTAACATAAGCATTTTCAAAACTGCGAAGTCACCTGTGTTGCGTTAAAACGTTTGCTGTAGAGTCCTGATGTAAGGACATGTTCCTTGGGTCGAGGTTTAAAATTCTACTGTGGAACGCGGAGACCGGTCCTTTCGGATGTGACCGTATAAACCATGGTCCCGTGTCACCAAGGGGTGCTGCCAAGAATAAAATCCCTCACTGTTTTACGGCCTTAAGTGTCGAGTTTAGGACAGAAATTGTTGCTCTCCCTTGCCATGTAGTAGCGTCTCTACATGAGTGTAAAATCTTTGAAAAAGGCATCAAACTAAACAATCAGTCAATAAATTCATAAAAGCATGAAAACAGAACATCATTTAAAAAATTTACGTACATTTAACTATGTTTATTGTCCACATAAAAGCATCAAAGTATGGAAAATAACTGCAGGGATAAAAAGATTCAAAATTATGTTGATTAGAAACATAGAACAGTAATGAAAATTTTTAAATATAATGCGTAAGAACTCTTAACATCTGTGGAATTACTCTGAGGTAAAATGACTTAAAGTTTATGATTAAATGCAGAGAAATGAAAACCTAGCGATTCTGATAACACAACAATGATTAATCCAATGTATATATTTTCTACAAAAGCCATTATGTCATACAAACATGTATATTTTAGTTTCTGTTTTAACACTCAATCATATAGACACGTCTGTGAAGAAATAAATTATACAAATATCAACAATAGGACATGAATGGATAAACCCAAATGAGCACGATCATGTTTAATTGTACGTCTTCAAATTAATTGTTCCTCATTAAGTGACATATTTTTGTTTGGCAATAAAAATAAACAGCATTTGAGAATTATGCAACCAATAAAATACATTGAGGAAGTGAATGGAAACTTAAGTTAAACATTTATAAAAGAATATGTACTGAATAATATTTTGAATCAGAACAATCTTAACATATAGGTGGAAATTATAGGGAGACACAATTTTAGCGATTTTAGCGATCCTTAAAATATGGCATTTTATTTTAAGCGAGAAGTAATATTAACGATTTTAAAGTGTTCACTATAAAGAAGCTATAATTACAAATTTAAAACAGTTTATTTTTTGCAGCTTTTAATTTTAGCCATCACATAACCTTTGCTTATACATGTAATGAGAAAATTAAATCCTTGCTTAAAATTCTGCTGATACGGTATTTGCATAACAATTTAAAGGGTCTACAAATGGCTTTATTGAAACTAAAATATCATATAAAGAGCGGTATGATCAACCTCCTTTTCAAAAAGAAGAATGAAAAAAAGCAAACATGATTTTCACGTCTCAGCATTAAATAAGAGGGTAATTTTTTGGCAAAATAAATGACAGAGTATTGCTGCTGTTACATGCATTTTTTTTTAAAATTCCATTAATTTGTCTTTTTGTTAGTTTTTTCGGTCAAAGTTTATTATTTGAAATAAATGATATCACAGAGTCTAACACATCTGTTTCATATTTGGATCTTATACTAGAAAAAAGACGTAAAAGGATAAATTAAAGCAACGCTTTATGATAAAATTGATGAATATAACTTTTCAATCGTCATTTCCTTACTTATACAGCAGTATACCTCAATAATCTCCGAACGGAGATTAGATATATCAGTTGATTCGATACACAATAGAATGCTCTATGTATGAACAATTTCTAAAACGATGTTAATTATTGACAGACAAGTTGATGAAACAAAAATATCAACAGTCTCGTTTAAAGTAATTTCTTCTTAAGTTCTATGTCGATATCGATACAATGACCTTGTCAGCAATACAACTTATCTGCTGTCTGACTTTTTTTATACTAACTGTTAAAACATTTTTATAACACTGCATTATCGACATATTTCTCTGTTAGTTCCCAACCATGACAAGGAGCACGCGGTGGTTGTAATTGATCGATAGGAAATGCCCACTCCTTCACTGCACCTGATCCCACATCTGATATTTTAGAGGTCCGTGTTTACTCTGCTCCTATTTTGCATCGTTTAATGGACTTTAAACTTGAAAACTGTTTGCTATCTCCATATATTTTATCATACAGAAGCCATACGCCTAGGTGTACATTGAACAATGCATTATAAGTATTTTTGTCCTAAATGTTATAGACATTTCTAATAGAAAACAATGCCGCTAGAGAAACATTGTTTCCAACAACGGCTTGTTTCTGATAAAGTGAAGGAAGACACTCTACAGCATTACCATAATCATTTTCGCCATCATTATCATAATCAACACAAACACACACTCTCTCTCTCTCCCTAACTTTTGTCCAAGTGTTCATTTTATAAATGAATTTCCACATAGTCCGGATCTTCTAGTGTGGAATCCACTTGATCATAGGTATTTCTGTTGCTTCTTAATGTTGAATTACCACTGTTATATGCATGCCTGTAGTTTTGTAATGTGGAATCAAAATTGTTATAAGTATATCTATTATCTGTCGCAGTTATTCGATCATAATCATGTACATTTCCTACAATAGATAGGGGCTTTCTGTTTATATATTGAACACGTCTCTTCCTTCTGGTGTGAAAAAATCTTGAGCATACTATTATAAGAGTTACAGCAAGAAACGCCGAGATACTGGAAACGATGACAAATAGCGTCTTCCAAAAGTTTAATTCTAAAATATAAAAATAAAGAAATGATTTACTTTACCTTTTTTGAATAGTGTAATTAATGACTCTTTATTATTTATGTTAGCATAATGGTGAGATAGTGGAAAATAGTTACATGACTAAGGACACTCTTGTGCGACCCTTCCAACTGCATTGCAATAGTTATCTTCGTTATCCTCACAATCCACTTATACTAGTAAAAACGTTAGAAATTTTAAAAATACATAACGAAAAATAGGAAATTTAAAATTGTGTACTGAATCATGAACTACATTTAAACAATTAAAAACAAGAGCATTAAGGAGTCTAGGGGGTAAAAAAAAATAACCATCAGAAATAACTTAATCTTAAAGATAGAATGTATTCAAAATTCATACATTTAAATTATAAAAATGATCACTTTTATTATATATTTATATGGAACTCTTCTTTTAAAGGAGTTCAATATAGTCTAAAAATGGTACCGACCACCCAGTCCTCTTAATAGATCGAACAAAATGATTTGTCATAATAAATTGGCTTCTCTTACCTTCTTGTAACACACTCTCAACAGCTGACGACGTAACTGAAAGAAAATTCATTTTTAAACAAAAGAAATCTATTACATGTGTACACACTCATTAATTGTAGAAATATACTTAGGTTCAACTAATTTTACGTTTTAGACCACATCTTGTAACTCTACCGTTCAGACAGAGGGGGCCCTCCCATCCGAGCTCACACCCCTGTTTACAGATTCCATTGGTCTTTGAACATGAAGTACCATTTTTACAATGTCCACAGACAGATGAACAGTTTGATCTGTATGTATATTCCTGGCATTCTGAAAGTCACAAAAAATCTTTTTATAGCTCAAAAACGTTAACACGTACAAAAATATTTTTTTTATTCTGAAATCATGTTAAATAAAAACTGTTAAGCATGAATAAAACAAGTTATTTTTTTCTTGCAAGGAAAAGTCATAGAAAATTAAACTTGTATTAATAAAATTTTAATTTTCATGGACATATTAATATTTAATTCGAAATCTTTGCAAATATGTAATGCAGCTACCACTGTTTTTTACTTAAATATTGTTTGAAACCAGTTAAATGTATTCTTAGCAGCGATCAAGAAAACTGTATATAGATATTTCCTTTTCTAAACATATATGTAAACATTCAAATGCTGGAGAAAGTAATATACTTTGACCAAAAAATTTGTTTGTAAAATTATTTCTTACTTAACATTTGTGTTATACAATGCAATTTTACTCAAAATTTTTTTGTGTCAAATGTAAATAAAATTAAAAAACAACAATGGGAAAAGTTACTGAGATAAACATTTTTAAAAGTAAAACTCCACAGGAAATATATGACCAACTAAAAGTTTATTTAGAGAACTTTTTAACATTGTTGTTTAAAGGTAATGTGTTTACTTTAGAACGCATATATCGTGAATAACGAAACCATTTAAGCAGAGAGAGATTAAAGAAAATTTTCATAATTTTTATTAAAACACTTGTTTCCATTTGAATTAAATACATTTCTCAAATATTGGATATTTAAGCAATTTTGAAACACAAAATAACTCTCTTTCCAAAATTTGTATGTTATATTTAGAAAGAACAAATATGAAACTTGATAATGAAAATTCTTAAAGATTTTTCAAATTTTATTTAATTCATATCAAATACAAATTATAAATGTATCATGAACATGGAAAACTGTATATAAAACTGGATGAAAATTATTTCAGTAAAAAAATATACTCAATTTCACAATTAATAAAAAAAAATATTACCATGATTTAAACTGGTGATCTTGATCCATGAGGAATGAAAACAAGACAATTTATCACTGTGTATTACATCTAAAAATTTGACAGCTAACAGAGGAATATAATTGACACACACTATTATAAAATTAATAATGATTTACTTTTTTCCGATGTTCTTAGTTTCTCTTTCTGTCTTGTTGACAAAAATGTATATTATTTGTCTTAGATACATGTTTTCATATTTGAAATATCAAGTTCGAATTGTCAAAATTGATGTTTCATGGCAAAATGATGTAAAAATAATAAAAAAAATATTCTTAGCCGATTTTTACAACACAGTTGTTTAAAAAGTTATTATCCATATATACAAGAACCATTTTTCACATTTGTCGTATTGCGACATCTTGGGAATTACAAAGTACATTTTTCAAATGTGGGGACATTGAAAATAAATCTGATTAACTTGCAAGCAAATGAGATTTTTTTAGTTTACTTTCAAAATATAGGCATAACATTTGTACGCCTTATATCTTTTAAGAAAACAAATTTTTAATACTGAATAATTTTAAATCATATATTGAAGTTACACAAACTTGATTTGAATGATTTAAACTCAAACCAAATTATTTACTTCACATATGGGAATAGTTGCGAAGGATTAATCCTGTACAATTTGTGAAAAAGGTATACCAATTTCTGATTAATAAAAACTATTACCATCACCTTGAGTTAATTTGTTGACGGTGACGTTTATAATACGGCTGGGACAATATTGCAATGTATCCTGTGTAAACAATTTCTCACACACTATTCTACGGTTGGTCCAAAATAATCATTGACACACATATATAAAATAAATGTGTTTCTGTTTATAGCTGAAATTTTAAAATATATCTAAATATATCGTTTTTTTTTAATTTAGTTCTTTTAAACTAACAAATCGATTTATTGTCAACCTTTATATTTGGGAAAACGGGTGTTTTGGTAAAATTGTTTCTAAAGGTGACTTTTTCCAATGATTGTTCCATAAAATTGTTTTAAAATACATATATACAGTAATCCATTTAAAAGAATTAATATTTTTATTCCTTTAGGTTTTGCTTTAATATTGATGTTTTCTGAACGATGGTTTAATAATTTTCCATCAACCAATAATTTCTCCATTATTATAAAATACTCATTAGCAATTTAGCACAATTCATAATTAACATTTTATTATATACCTAATAGTAATGTCTAAAAAAAAAAAACAAAAAAAAATCTAGAGAATTTTAGTGTTCAATATTTTTATGTTTAACCCCCTTATATCACCATTTTAACGTAAACCATTTCCATTTACTAACATATCAATATACAATTGCATTTTGCACTTTGTGTAATCCTTAATTCAATGCCAATTTTCTTCTATTTTATACTCGCAAAAATGTCATCAAAGAAGAAAAGTCATTTTTGTATTAGAATGTAGCGTCATAATATTTTTTACGCTAAACTTTATAGCGTGTACAACGAAAGGTCATTGAACGGCATATATGGAATTTGTGTTTCTATGACTGAAATTTTAGTGTATGTTTAAACAGTTCCAGTAACATTTATAAAGAGAATTTAATTGAAATTGTAACGCATAATGATATGTTCAATTTATTTGAGCCTTATACGCAAGCAAAAAAGGTGTATTTCTGGAAAATTGGTACATTCTATATCAAATCAAAATGAAATACATCTGTTAACAAATGTTTGTTTTATATAACAAAAAATTAACAATGGTTCAAATATATAACCAAAATAACCTTTTCAATTGTTTGTAAAATATCCTGATATTATTTTAATACATTCAAATACTAGTAACCAATTAAGCAGTATTCTCAAATAACACTTTAATTATATAGCTAATAAATAGTCTAATAATAAGAAGTCTAAAAAGCTACAAAAAATCTAGAGAACTTTAACGTTAAATATTTTGATGTTTATTGAACATACGCATATGAGTATGGCCGAAGCATTCCAAATACGAGTGTTCAGTATCGAACACCGCGTTGTAAGCAAAAAATTAAATGTCGTGTGATAAAATTCTCCGATTCAAATTTAAGAAATAAAGCGATATTCAGGTAAAAGTTTTTATTTACATAATAATAAAATTATTAATTGAAAATTTTATAGTCTACATATTAGACGAATACCTAAATAAGTGAATCATAACGGTCGGTAGGGTCATCCGAAGGATACAACATTGAAAACTTACAGGTTACAGGACAGACATTGATTTGAATACCGACATCGACAAAAATCATTAATTAGAGTTTTTTAGTTAGAATAATTATTACAAATTATGAGGAAATGTTTCAGCTATAAATAAAAGAGTTATTGAACTTATATTGGTGAATGTTGGAACTTGTTGACTATAAAAGTCACTAGCAAGCTCTTGTATTTTTACAGCCAACTCGTGCCAATATTCACCAATAGTTCAATAAGTTCAAAGTTCAATAACCCTATAGTATTACAAAAGGAAAAACGTACTTGAGTTCCGAAAAAAGATTTCCAAATAAGCTACATTAGACATGAGTTTTAGCGATAATTTCCACCAAGCCTCTTTGAAGTGTTCTTTAGCCAGAGTTATGCTGCACGTGCTTTCCCCGCGCTCTTCTTCCTGATATCCATCGATTGCTTTGTCTGCCAAGTAAGTTTTATAAGAGTGGCTCTGTGACGCCAGACCGGAATAAGAGTTCTGTTGACTAAGATTTTCTGCAAAGAATTCAATATCTTTAGCATTGCAATCCATAACAAACAAGAATTTAATGCTTTTTAAAAATAATGCATTATGATGATAAGGAATATTAGAATAAAAGGTTAAGAAGTGTCCATATTGTCTTTTTGATTATATTTATGTGTTTTGGACAATTCTTTGTAATTCACTTGAGAACATTAATTTACAACTCTCTACAGGGGTTCAACCATGACAATACAAAAGTGTATATCTTTAACTAGAATAATTACAGATATTTCATTTGAGTGTTTTACTAAAATAACCTTACCCAAACATTTTGATCCGACAAGAAAAAGAAATGCAAGATAAAATGAGTGTAAGGCTCTATCCATTTTCCAATTTTTTCTATGCAAGGACACGATCCACAATTAAATGTGTAACGAAAAATGAGGAAGATTTTCTTTGAAATTGTATACTGACACGTGGTTTGTAAATAAAATTAATTAATTTTCATACAATAAAAAATATTGACAATAACCTATAACCAAGTTAAAATCTTCCGCCATCTAAATATATATCTGTATACATTGTTCTCGTCTTTCATAATTTAAGAAGGACATACACGAAAGAATCTGAAAGAAAGTGCTTCGGAAACCGAAACATAATAAAAACGAAACTGTAATAGGAAATATTAACTTTTATTAATGTAGATCACATTTATAAATCATGTGATACAACTCTTGAAATAATAAAAAAAATACATAGGTAGTCCATGTATTTAATAGAGACACAATTCCAAGATTATAAGTCTCTAAACATTATAGTCAGATACGTACTATACTGTATGTCACTTTTTATTCGCGAGAACTTTATTTTCGCGAAATAACGCGAGTCTGTCTGCTCGCTTAAATGTTATTCTCGTGTATATTTATATTATTAATGTTAATATACAACAGAAACTACAGTTCGTGAAAAATGTGTCCCGTCAATAAATTTCAAACAGCTAAATCCGAAAAAATATGGTGTCGCGAAAATATAGTGATCTATAGTATATAAATCTTGGTGAAATCTATATTAATGCATGCTACATGATGGTACGAATACATAACTCAACCAAAGGAATTCAATTCGATCGAAATTATATCTGAACCAAAAGGGATGCTAAATTCAAAATAGAAAATGTCTTTACCTTTTTAGTGGCGAATATATGGTTCTCTCTTACACCTGATATTTTTTATGAGAAAGGATATAGAGATAAGGAACAGTATTCAATCTCAAAGTCCATAAAACAATACAAAATAAGAGCAGAGCAAACACAGACCTCCGAAACATCAGAGGTGGGATCAAGTGCCATGGAGGAGTGAGCTTCTTCTGCTGACCGGTCACACCCGCCATGTACTCCTTGACATGATCAGGAAATAACGGAAAAATCCGTCGTCAATTCAGTGTATAAATAATGGATTAATATTGGTATTAAAAAAAGTCATTCAGCATTTGACTCAATGATAAATTGTATTTGCTAACAAGGTCATTGTATCTACCAAAGAACGTAAGAAATGATTACTTTAAACGAGGCTGTTCATATTCTTGTTTCATCAACTTGCTTGTCAATAATGTACCTCGTTTTAGAAACTGTTCATACGTACAGCATGCTTTTGCGTATCAAATCAACTGAGAAATATACACTCTGTATGCAGTGATGAAGGAATATTGCTGCATAAGTAAGGGGAGTTGACGATAGAAAAGTTGAAGTCGTCACGTTTATCATATAGCTTGCTTGTTAGATTACAATTAACGTCCTTTTCAAGTAAAATATCCAAGTATGAAACAAATGTGTCAGACTCTGTCGTGTCTTTAATCTCAAGCTCTCCTGGATATATCGTATCGACGTAGGAATGGAAATTACCATTGTTAATTAATTGACAATAAGTCATCGATATATTTGAAAGTCGAGTTGAATGCAAGTGTTTTCTTCTTTTCACGCATAAAATGTGCATACATTCTGCTTCATATGAAAACAAAAATAGGTCTGCTTATAACGAAGCGCAATTGGT
>NW_026930958.1:0-46365 GCF_032062105.1 Saccostrea cuccullata
GAAAATAATTTCTTACTTCTGCATCACAATGTGCAGTCACTTAGAAAACACCTACCTGATGTAAAGAAAATGCTAGAATACTACTCACCTAATGTTTTCTGTGCTACAGAAACATGGCTTGGAGAAGACTAGATCAGACGCATTATGATGTTGATGGGTTCAATCTAAACTCTGTGAACAGTGTCCAGGACAGAGGGGCTGGAGTTGCTGTTTATATACAAAATGATACCACCTTCCATATTTTGAAAACTGAGGCTCAGACAGACTTTGAAATGATCTGCATTTTCCTTCCCCAAATTAACTTGATGGTTGCAACTGTATACAGACACTGCAATGCCTCTCTTGTTTCATTTTTGTCTGTACCACAGTGCCTGCTTGATATTTGCAAAGCAAAAAACATTCCTAGGATGGTTGTCCTTGGTGACTTTAACAACACCACTGCTGAAATAAATAGATCATTTCTATCCCTTGGTTTCAATCAGGCCATCCATTCTCCAACAACCACTGCAGGCTCAACTCTAGACAATATTTTTGTTTGTAACATTCCATCATTTGAAAGTGGAGTTCTGTCTTCCTATTTTTCATTTCATATGCCAATTTATATAACTATTACAAGAGATGAAGATCAACACATGAAAACAGAAAAGAAAAAACCAAGTGTGAAAGCAAACACTAAAGTTCAGCAGATTGGTGAAGATCAACACATGAAACAACAGAAAAGAAAAAACCAAGTGTGAAAGCAAACACTAAAGTTCAGCAGATTGGTGAAGATCAACACATGAAAACAGAAAAGAAAAAACCAAGTGTGAAATCAATCACTAAAGTTCAGCAGATTGGTGAAGATCAACATATGAAAACAGAAACAAACCAGAAGTCTCTGTCGAGACTGAAGCTCTACTGGTTTGTACTTATAGCAAAGGAAGAGGAAAGTACTTAAGCAGTTGGGAATTGAAACTTTACACTTTGCAAAAAAGAGAATAATGATCCTTGAATAAGTTTCTTTATGTTCTTAGTGTAGTCTACTTGCATGCCACATTATATTATAATCAGACTAAAACTGTATTTGAAGTAGCATTTTGAGAGTAACAGAAATTGCTATCTTTATTAACCAAAAGGTATATGTTTATTGAAGTCAAAACAGATATAAAGAATTATGTACCTTAGTGTAGTCTACTTGTGTGCCAAGTTATATTGAAATCAGACCAAAACTGTAGGAGGAGTAGCATTTTGAAAGAATTTCACAGAAATTTCTATTTTTAGTTACAACGCCTACACCATTCGTCGAAATCAAAAACCGATACACAGAATTATGTATCTTAGTGTAGTCTACTTGTGTGCCAAGTTATATTGAAATCAGATCAAAACTGTAGGAGGAGTAGCATTTTGAAAGAATTTCATAGAAATTTCTATTTTTAGTAACAACGCCAACACCGTTCATCGAAATCAAAAACCATACACAGAATTATGTATCTTAGTGTAGTCTACTTGTGTGCCAAGTTATATTGAAATCAGACCAAAACTGTAGGAGGAGTAGCATTTTGAAAGAATTTCACAGAAATTTCTATTTTTAGTAACAACGCCAACACCGTTCGTCGAAATCAAAAACCGATACACAGAATTATGTATCTTAGTGTAGTTTACTTGTGTGCCAAGTTATATTGAAATCAGAACAAAACTGTAGGAGGAGTAGCATTTTGAAAGAATTTCACAGAAATTTCTAATTTTAGTAACAACGCCAACACCGTTCATCGAAATCAAAAACCGATACACAGAATTATGTATCTTAGTGTAGCTTACTTGTGTGCCAAGTTATATTGAAATCAGAACAAAACTGTAGGAGGAGTAGCATTTTGAAAGAATTTCACAGAAATTTCTAATTTTAGTAACAACGCCAACACCGTTCATCGAAATCAAAAACCGATACACAGAATTATGTATCTTAGTGTAGTCTACTTGTGTGCCAAGTTATATTGAAATCAGATCAAAACTGTAGGAGGAGTAGCATTTTGAAAAATTGTTTACAGACAGACAGACAGACAGACGGACGGACGCCGGACGCATTACTATCGCATAAGCTCTTCTGGTCTCTGACCAGTAGAGCTAAAAACCAAGTGTGAAAACAAACACTAAAGTTCAGCAGATGGCGAAAAGGGATATAAACCTTCGAAACAGAAAGCTTGTAGCTGATAAACATGTACCATACATGAGCAAAACAGTTGTTGTATTTGAAGCAGATTCTGTCACACCACAGTTTCCATTACCTCCTGCAGCTTTGTTGACATCAGTTGACCCAATTCCTGGTCTAAAAGCCAGAGTAGTAGATATGTGGTGTGGCAATAATAACACTTGTTATCTTATACAGTGGCTAGAATCTGTTGGCTTCACTGTTGTTCCTACACTTGGCACCCAGCAATACAGTGTTTCCTGTGGATATGTAGCAGCAAACACTGCATGGAGTTCACAATGCAAACAACTGGTGGAAATTGAAATTGAACCAACGCTGGACAAATCCATTATTCATCAGTATAATTGTATTATTGGTATACCAGGCCGTGAACCACTTTTTCTGATGGATACTCAGATAATTGAAATATTGGCCAGTCTTCACAATATTCAGTCCAGTTCTCTGCCATTTACATGGATTGATGGACCCATGCCCATTAATTTCTTCATCCTGGGATTGCGTCGTTCCCTTTCTGGTAGAAGAACAAGGAGAGACTCAAACCTTCGTATTGCTATTGTGAATACAACACCAACAGACTCTTCAGCAGTACTTACCGGTGATCATTGGATTACTGTTGCATATAAACTGTGTTAGGATTTGTATCTGTTATAACATCAGGTTTGTGTAATATCAAATTTTGACAGTATCTACGATATGATTATATAAAAGATAATAACATAATTTAAACTTTAACATATTTATCTTCTGGATAAGATTCCAATCATTTGACGTGCAATTAGTAAAGAATACATTTCATAATGAGGCAAACAATGCCATTTTGTCTGAAAAAATGAAAGTAAAATGTAATGAGGAAAAAAACTAATCCATGAATAAGTTTATTACATTTTATATGTCAATAAAAATGCAATTTACATGTTATTAGCATTTCTTATTTTCTTATGACGTTCCATCTCTCTTCCATTCCTTTAATACTGAAAGTCTTCGTCAGGTTCTTCTTCTTGTACTGGCCTATTCTGTTTCAAATGCATTATATGAAGGGGAGACGTGTTTTTTGTTCAAAAAAACAATACCCACTAGTTTTTCTTGTTAAAGCATGATCTTTCTAAATATTAAAAGATTTCAAGTCAAAAAGCCAAAAAAAAAAAAAAAATTATTTCCAAGAATGCTTCCATTATCATGTTGAATGGTGTAAATCGATAATGGTGTGTTCCCTTAAATGGCCATATTTTTTTTATTTTCAAATAAATGAAAACAAATTTGGTATTATTTTTCTTGTTAAAGTATGATCTATCTAAATTTTAAAAGATTTCAAGTCAAAAAGCCAAAAAAAAATTATTTCCAAGAATGCTTCCATTATCATGTTGAACGGTGTAAATCGATAATGGTGTGTTCCCTTAAATGGCCATATTTTTTTTATTTTCAAATAAATGAAAACAAATGTGGTATTATTTTTCTTGTTAAAGCATGATCTTTCTAAATATTAAAAGATTTCAAGTCAAGAAGCCAAAAAATGAAAAATTATTTACAAGAATGCTTCCATTATCATGTTGAATGGAGAAAATCGATAATGGTGTGTTCCCTTAAATGGCCATATCTTTTTTATTTTCAAATAAATGAAAACAAATTTGGTATTATTTTTCTTGTTAAAGCATGATCTTTCGAAATATTAAAAGATTTCAAGTCAAAAAGCCAAAAAATGAAAAATTATTTACAAGAATGCTTCCATTATCATGTTGAATGGAGTAAATCGATAATAGTGTGTTCCCTTAAATGGCCATATCTTTTTTATTTTCAAATAAATGAAAACAAATTTGGTATTATTTTTCTTGTTAAAGCATGATCTTTCTAAATATTAAAAGATTTCAAGTCAAAAAGCCAAAAAAAAAAAAATTATTTCCAAGAATGCTTCCATTATCATGTTGAATGGTGTAAATCGATAATGGTGTGTTCCCTTAAATGGCCATATTTTTTTTTATTTTCAAATAAATGAAAACAAATTTGGTATTATTTTTCTTGTTAAAGCATGATCTTTCAAAATATTAAAAGATTTCAAGTCAAAAAGCCAAAAAAAAAAAAAAAAAATTATTTCCAAGAATGCTAGCTTCCATTATAATGTTGAACGGTGTAAATCGATAATCATGATAATGGTGTGTTCCCTTAAATGGCCATATTTTTAGCTCTACTGGTCAGAGACCAGAAGAGCTTATGCGATAGTAATGCGTCCGGCGTCCGTCCGTCTGTCCGTCTGTCTGTCCGTCTGTCTGTAAACAATTTTTCAAAATGCTACTCCTCCTACAGTTTTGGTCTAATTTCAATATAACTTGGCACACAAGTAGACTACACTAAGATACATAATTCTGTGTATCGGTTTTTGATTTCGATGAACGGTGTTGCCGTGGTTACTAAAAATAGAAATTTCTGTGAAATTCTTTCAAAATGCTACTCCTCCTACAGTTTTGGTCTGATTTCAGTATAACTTGGCACACAAGTAGACTACACTAAGATACATAATTCTGTGTATCGGTTTTTGATTTCGATGAACGGCGTTGCCGTGGTTACTAAAAATAGAAATTTCTGTGAAATTCTTACAAAATGCTACTCCTCCTACAGTTTTGATCTGATTTCAGTATAAGTTGGCAAACAAGTAGAATACACTAAGATACATAATTCTGTGTATTGGTTTTTGATTTCGATGAACGGTGTTGCCGTGGTTACTAAAAATAGAAATTTCTGTGAAATTCTTTCAAAATGCTACTCCTCCTACAGTTTTGCTCTGATTTCAGTATAACTTGGCACACAAGTAGAATACACTAAGTTACATAATTCTGTGTATCGGTTTTTGAATTCGATGAACGGTGTTGCCGTGGTTACTAAAAATAGAAATTTCTGTAAAATTGTTTCAAAATGCTACTCCTCCTACAGTTTTGGTCTGATTTCAGTATAACTTGGCACACAAGTAGACTACACTAAGATACATAATTCTGTGCATCGGTTTTTGATTTCGATGAACAGTGTTGCCGTGGTTACTAAAAATAGGAATTTCTGTGAAATTCTTTCAAAATGCTACTCCTCCTACAGTTTTGGTCTGATTTCAGTATAACTTGGCAAACAAGTAGAATACACTAAGATACATAATTCTGAAAATCGGTTTTTGATTTCATTTCGACGAATGGTGTTGTCGTGGTTACTAAAAATAGAAATATCGGTGAAATACATTTAAAATGCTACTCTTCATACAGTTTTGGTCTCATTTCAATATAACTTGGCACACAAGTAGACTATACTAAGATACATGATTCTGTATATCGAATTTTAATTTTGATGAACGATGTTGCCGTGGTTACTGAAAATAGAAATGTCTGTAAAATTGTTTTAAAATGCTACTCCTCCTACAGTTTTGGTCTGATTTCAGTATAACTTGGCACACAAGTAGACTACACTAAGAACATAAAGAGACTTTATCAACGATCATTATTCTATTTAATGCTGTTTATAAAGTTTCAAATCCCAGCTGCTTAAGTACTTTCTCTTCCTTTGCTATAAGTTCAAACCAGTAGAGCTTCAGTCTCGACAGAGACTTCTGGTTTTATTTTCAAATAAATGAAAACAAATTTGGTATTATTTTTCTTGTTAAAGCATGATCTTTCTAAATATTAAAAGATTTCAGGTCAAAACGCCAAAAAAAAAAATTTTTTTTCCAAGAATGCTTTCATTATCATCTTGAACGGAGTAAATCGATAATGGTGTGTTCCCTTAAATGGCCATATTTTTTTTATTTTCGAATAAATGAAAACAAATTTGGTATTATTTTTCTTGTTAAAGCATGATCTTTCTAAATATTAAAAGATTTCAAGTCAAAAAGCCAAAAAATGAAAAATTATTTACAAGAATGCTTCCATTATCATGTTGAATGGAGTAAATCGATAATGGTGTGTTCCCTTAAATGGCCATATCTTTTTTATTTTCAAATAAATGAAAACAAATTTGGTATTATTTTTCTTGTTAAAGCATGATCTTTCTAAATATTAAAAGATTTCAAGTCAAAAAGTCAAAAAATGAAAAATTATTTGCAAGAATGCTTCCATTATCATGTTGAATGGAGTAAATTGATAATAGTGTGTTCCCTTAAATGGCCATATTTTTTTTTATTTTGAAATAAAAGATGATAAATATGATATAATTTTTCTTGTAAAAGCATGATCTTTCTAGATATATAAAAAGATATAATATTAGAAAGGCTCTCTCTCTCTCTCTCTCTCTCTCTCTCTCTCTCCCCCCCAAAAAAAAATTATCTCAAAGAATGCTTCCATTATCATGTGTTGTTTTCTTGTAAATGCAAGTCACCCTTGTGGCACTGTGGTTAGAGTGTCTGCTCTTGAGTTGCTAAGTAAGAAGTTGACATTGGGAGTTCAAAGGCCACTGTTGCACTTGGAAACCAGTTCTTCGGATGAGACCTAGAAACCGAGGCCTGTATCCCTGTAGGTGCCACTACGAAAAAGGTCTCTCCACTGTGGATATAGTGGCCCTTGAGTATAAGTGCCTAGTACAGGACAAATTTTGTAGCTCTCCCCCGACAAGTGGTGGTGTCTCCATATGTGTGAAACTTCTGGAGAAAATTTAAGAGAGACTTTAAACAACATGCAATCAATCTATCTAAATATAAAAAAATACAGTGTCAGAAAGAAAAAAGAACATAAATCAACATGTTAATAATCTCAGTAAATTGCTATTAGTATCTTGATTGTCTTAAATGATCATAATTTTTCATTTTTATTTTTTAAGACAAATACATGTGAAATTTGGTCTCACACTGCACTGATGATAAATAACATCTTTCTTGTAAATATCATATTGTGAATTTAAAATAGCTGAGAACTAGAATGAAAGCTCATATTGCATCCAGCTCCTAAAAAAAAAACATTGACATCCCTTGGTTTTAACAAACATGCAAGAGAATTGTGCTTCTCAGGAAAAACACTCTAAAGTATCCATTCTTCAACAGGTTATTAACCCGCATTGAAATTGGAGCGCAACATCTGGGGGCGAATCCACTCATTTGGGGACGAAGCGATCTGTTACCGATCAATGTCTGTAATACGCTTGTTTTCGCAGAAAGAATTTGAGGAAAGACAGAATTGCAGAAGTGAATGATGTCAAAGATTGTAAGAAAGCTCAAAGTACAAAAACTACGGATTAATTCAAGTACATTTAAATCAATATAGTTTCGTTGATACGCAATTTATTGAAATATTGGTTTAATATGCCTGAATTAGTTCATTAACATCACAATCGGATGCAAGTTCAAGTGTGTAAGTATTTGGGTATCATAATATTCTACATTCTAAAATCTTTGTCAGAAATGAAAATTAAAGTTAATGTTAAAATTGAACATATACATAATATAATCTGATAATTATTTAAGTGGGTTATTAATAGGCCTAACTGAACTACATTCAATATGCACATACCATATGAAAAGTATGGAAGACAAGCAGTAACACAATAATTACTTATATTGTTTTAATGATAAACATGATTGAGGTACATGTAGTTGGAAGTCCTATACATTTTGGTAGCAAGTCTTGCCACTGTGGATTATAGATTATCATATTTTTGGAAATATTGAAGACATAATTTGAAAGCATTGCACAAATAAAAAAATATCTTGGAAATTGTTCATTACTGATTTATTAAATACATATAGGCATTAAAAACTGAATACATTGTAGGTAGGGAAATATTATAAAACTTTCTGGGGTTCTTTTTAGAATTTGACAGTTATGATAGCTATTTGTTTTCATTGGATGTGAATTAATAATTGGCCAGCTGCAAAATGTTATAATTTATCAATATTCATTTGTAAATGTGTGTTTTCATCTATATTTTTTTCAAAGTGATTCTTTCTTTGGACCATGTTGACACAATATAAGGTATATTGCTGATTTTTAGCTGTAGCTAAATGCAGTTGAATCAAATTCATATAGGAGAAGAAGAAATCCTATAGGAATTTAAAATTTCCTACAGGATATTTTTCTCCCTTAGGAGCAAGTAAATAATTCAAAAGTGAAAAAAATTCCTACAGGAATTTCTGACCGAAAAAGAGAATCCCACAGGAATTTAAGAAATCCTATGGGATATATTTTTCCTGAGGGATTTTTTCTCTCTCCTATAGGAAATTGTATTCCTACAGGAGATTAAATTCTCCCATAGTAATTTAATTTCCTGTAGGATTTCTTAAATATCCCACATGAAATTAAGAAATCCTGCAGGATTTTGATAATATCCCTCAGGAATTTTATTTTTCCTATAGGAACTTTATTTTTCCTATGGGAATTTTTTGTTCAAAGGTGATTATCTCACCTGACAGGTGAGATTTACCTATAACAAAGGTAGTTATGAACTCTGTGAGTGATGGTCTACCACTTGGTATACATGATTTTTATGTGAAATGAGAATTTGGCGGGCGCCAAAATGCCACTTTTGAAGTGGCATAATTATCCGGCACAGTGTTACTAGCTAAGGATAAAAACCCTCAAAAGACTATACACGAATAACACACCAACTAAGGATGAACATGGTTATATACATTTACAAGATTATTTTGGTGTGATGGTGATGCAAACTAAAATCCTCTGTAAATGATGTCTATTAACAGCATCTGAATGTTAGTAATTTTTACCGTCATAAATTTTACACTTGTAAAAGAATTCTGTACACTTTCTCCAAAAAATGCTTAAAAACAGAAATTCGATTTTTTTTAAAGCACTGTTAACTCTGATATCCTGAAAATCAGAAAAAGGTAACGATAACCGGCTTTTGTCACAGTCAATCTCTTATCAGAACCTAAGGCCATGAAAGAGGTCACAGTCAGTTTTCTTATCAGTACCGAAAGGTCGATACAAAGGTCACAGTCATTTTGGTCATATTCATCAAAAGTCACAGTCATTTTCTTATCAGTGATCAACAATCACAAAAAAAAAGAAACAACAAAAGAAAGAAAACCTTTTTTTAGGGTGTTAATGGTTACATCCAAAACTTATCTCAGGGTATTAACGGTTACACCTTTTTCTTAAAAAAGGTATATATAAAAAGAGACCATCACTTTCAGAAAACATCGACAACCTCGAAAAGGCAGATTATCCAAGAGTCCATAACACCTACTGGTCTCTTCAGGCTTACAGATTTCTAACATTTAAGTAAGTACCCATATTTAAAAACAATTAAAAAAATTTATTTTCATTTTATAGACATAACAAATTTTTTAAACAATATTATAGACTTCAAGTAAACCAGAATAAAATAATAAAAACAACACTACAATGTAAAGAAAACTTTAGCGCTGAATTCAATAATAATTTCCGAGTACATACAATAAATACAAATATTACTCAATTTTATTTTCATTTTATAGACATAACAAATTTTTTAAACAATATTATAGACTTCAAATAAACCAAAATAAAATAATAAATACAACAATACAATGTACAAAACTGTAGCGCTGAATTCAATACTAATTTTCGAGTATATGCAATAAATACAAATATTACTAAAATTTCTTCATGTAATCTTTTATATACATCACTAACACAGACGTTTGTTCCGCGTCTTTTCTGTGCATTCCACCAACTGAGATAGAGCGTTAATTTCATGCTCTAAGGGGATCGTACGCAGATCCTCGTTCATCACTGATACGGTGCTTGAAACATTATTCACCATCGGTAAGTCACAAGGAACCATGCTGTGGGAGGTGCTTAAACTTATACCGCAATTAATATCCCCCATCGACACAATGCATGAAGCTATGTTGTTGCTGTTTTCCAAAAACATGACTGTATCTGCATATTCTATAAAGGTCAATCCTCTCTCTTCCCTCACTCTATTCTCTAACTGCTCGTACCTTTAGGGGTTATTAAATCATAAAAAAAATATACAGTAAGAAATAAACCTAAGAAGATACTTACTTCATAAATTATGTTAAACTTTTGTATGAACAAAAAAAAGGATCCATGAGTTTCCTTCCGGAAATAAGATATAAACTCGTCTTCTTCTTTGCATAATCTTCTTCTCTTTATTGCCCGGGAAAAGAGGAATTCGAAAAATATATGTACAGCTAACAAAACAAATAAAATTAAAACCACCTATTTATTGAAGTGAATTAAAAATAGTTATCTGATTTTAAAAAATTATCCAGTACTTCTTTATACATAACAATACGTTTCATAAAGAACCTACCTTTCATTTAATGTATAAGAATCTTCAGCCTCACTAGGCTTTCTTTTTCTACTTGGCTTATTCATTTGCTCCCTACGATATTAAAAAGAAATTTTACAAAGAAAGAGGAATAACCTAAAGAAAAAACAGTCCTTTATTTACTACCAGATTTATTTACCCATACAAGTAATTTAACTAATAACAAAATCTAATGATCACGGAATATAATTACTTTCAACAACTTATGGACAATTTTTGAAAGCATTATACCTCTTTACTAAAATTACAACTTTTCTATACTAATTAAATACCTAGACCCAGAAGCTATAAAGATATTTACCCTGATTTCAAAGTGTTGAGAGATTTAGCTTTTTCACACCATTCTCTCTTAAAATCCGTAAATGATCTTTGCGCTGATGAGGTCATCCTAATTTTAATAATAATAATAATAATTTTAATAATAATAAATGAAAGAATATAATTTTACCCCTAACTGCCGATAAGTATAAACATAAAAAGGCTAATCGGACTTTCACTTTGAATATCGTTACATGAAAATAAAGGGAATATTACTAAAAAAAATGGATTGTAAAAAAAAATATCTAATTTTAATTTTAATTCTTAAGTGTTGTCTTGGTATTGCTCAGTCATTTAGTCCAAAAAACCCTCTAGTATTCAATTAGTTTCAGTCACGTCGATGCTCTAATTCAAGACTGGAAGGAGCGGTAAAGTTTATTGACTAAAATCTTTTTATCGGAACATAATCTTACTTAATCACATATACAGATACAATTAAAGAGGCTGGGTGTGGCAGTTATTTTCAAACTATTTCGATCTCCTTTAAAAGAAGAGCTCCATATAAAGATATACAAAAATGATCAAATTTTAAAACTAAAATGTATGAATTTTTTCTTTGCCAAATGATAGTTGACAGCTTAAGATACCATATCTAAAAAAAATAAGTTAAATCTGGTGGCTAATTTGTGATTAATTTGTCGACCCCCAGCCTCCATAAGGAACGTGAATTCTAAAGTTGAAAAATGCACCTAAAACATCACATGTTTAATTTGTGTGTCTATGTAAGATACTCGATCAGCGTTACCAAGTGTCCCAAAAATCTTTCACTAAACAACATTTATTATATATTCTGTGAAAACAAATGTTATGTATGATTACAAGGGTGTAAAAAAGTTTCACGTGTACCCGTTATCTCTGAACATTTTCCCCGCCTATAAGATACATACGTATCCAAATACATACCCGCGCTTTTCATTTCAAACATTTTTTAAAAAAAAATGCGCCCTTTTTTTATCACGTGAACCTGCAGCTGTTATCTCAATACACCACAAATTTCCCCAATCATATAAGATATTTACATCACGTTTTTTTTTGTTACAAAGATTTTTAATAATTAACAATGTTCGTCTTATCTCAATGTCTTGGTTTTTGTCATGTCACGTTAACTATCGGACCGATTAAAGAACATGTATTTTACAACTGCCTATATAGAAAACTAAAAATCTTAGATGTAAAACTATTATCTTTTTTATGTGTAATGTAAAATACTGATGTAGGATTTTCATTATTTTTTCAGACTTTTTCTCATTATCGATGTGTGTGTCAGCGTAATTGCTATCATATTTTAGCATGCTATCATCTTTCAACATATTTTCAAACATTAGTAAGATAAATGGACAAAGCTTTGTTTTGATACCCTATTAAACTATAAACGAACTGTGATCCCTTGAACATTTCAACACCGTTTCAGTCACAAGACATGTCCAGCGTTATGTAAAAAGCGTAAATCTAACCAAAAACTATTTGGTAACCATCCGTGGGGGTCCTATTCTAATAAACTTTCTTTACACCTGTCATGGACATTCAAAATGTTCAACTACAATATAAATAACATTAACCTAAATTGACCACATGAAATGGTTCAAAAGTTTATCTAATAGCTTGATTTTTTCCCGCCACCCGATCAACGTCCAGATCATGTGACATATTTTCAATACCGTAATGACAGGTGTCAATGCTTTCCCCGTTATACAAAAGAACCGCGGAATCGCTCGTTGTTTTCTACCTGAGTGTCAATTCCATGGACATCAGGGAAGTTTTCATCACTAATTGCAAACTTGCAACCATTGAAGTCAGCGGACCAGAAGATGTCAAGATACGGGGTTTAACTGGAGAAAGCTGTCGTAAGTAGATGTATATTATACACAATAGGCTAATATAAAGTATAACACACTTAAAATGTAATCCTTAAAAGTATCATGAACTTAACCAAAAATAAGACACTGTGCATGTAAGCGAAAAGAAGACATTGTGCACGTAAACGCTTTATTAAGCATATTATTCACTCATTATAATCAACTAAACTTGTTTGTTAAAAAAAAAAACTTGTCGGGGTAAATGCGTATAATATAGTCACGCGTGTGTGTGTGTGATCATAATCTCCCACCTTTTCAGCATCCGTGGAGTTCCGTATGGGTATGAATGAATTATTCATTGATGTAAATGTAGGTAACATGACCGCATTCAACCAATGAAAGTTCCCTATTTTTACTATGGAATGTACAACTTTTAATCTTTACCAAGAGTTATCCTTCTTACTCCAATTATCTCACCGGTTTTCACAAGATAGTACGTTCTATCGTTAAAATGATATTGTCCTACGGACCCGGTTTAACGATAGAATTCCTTCCGTGTGTATTCGTAATGTACCAAAAGAGACACGAGCGATAAGTTGTACTCAGTGCATTTACAACGAACAATCTAGAGAGTTCCGAATGTAAACATGGCAGGTAAATTCGAAGCGAGGGAAAAACTTTGAGAAAATTAATTGAATTTTCGCCTTTATGTGGATTATGTTTTTGGGGTAAAAGGCATAAGCAATCTCAACATGAGGCCCATGGGCCACATCGCTCACCTGAGTAACTTGGGTGATACAGTTCTTTACCAGATTTCCCCTCTTGCTATACCTTTCGTGCCCCCTACCCCTTCCCTCTCATGATTTTGATACTTTAGAATCTACACTACCCAAGGATGCTTCCACATCAGTTTCAGCTTTCCTGGCCCAGTGGTTTTTGAGAAGAAGATTTTTAAAGATTTGTTCTGTATATTTCTACGTAAAACTTAGATTCCCTATTGTGGCCCCGCCCTACCACCGGGGGTCATGATTTTAATAACTTAATATCTACACTACCCAAAGATGCTTCCACACAAGTTTCAACTTTCCTGGCCCAACGGTTCTTCAGAAGAGGATTTTTAAATATTTGTTCTATATATCTCTAACTTGGATTCCCTATTGTGACCCCGCCCTACTCATGGGGGTCATGAATTAAACAATTTAAAGGCCGAGAGTGACCTAAAAAACTTTACACCCCTACAGCAATTAAGCATATAAGGCTTGAGGGGCAGGGCTTAGCACTGATATCAGAACAGCAGCAGAATTGTTGTCTGTTTTAACACGTGCTCTGTAGCAGACGATATTTGTAGAGGAGAGGCACATGAACGATGGCGCGATTTTTGTAGATATGTCTGTATAAACATGAATTAAAAAGCAAACTGAATAAAATTAGAAGTTTACAAATATTTATTGTATTAGTTTTGTTGAGGATTGTAATTATAATACTTAAAAATATATACTGTTCCCCAAGAATTTGGCACTGACTTATAGGTACTAAAACAAATTTCCTCACAAAAAATAAGGTACCTTACCAGGCATTTGGACAAGATGCGAGAGGGTGGAGTTTCTTATAAAATCCTTTATGGGTAACTTCTGAATAGCCAAAATCAGTATTCTTTAAGTGTATTTATATTTAAAAACATATTAAAAACAGTGTAGAAATCACAAAATGATGTTAATACTGAATATTTCTTTATCCTATATTAAGAGATCCAGAACACAAATTTGAGGAACGTGTCCTATGTCCTTAATATAATTCATCTCCCAGTTATTATTTGGTTTTGAACACTGAATATATGCTCGTTTAAATTAGAGCAGCTATTTGTCTCTTCCAGATGTTATCTCTGTATGTGTATGTTGGGGCTTTGTACACTTTTTCCCCTTGGTACTTCTTGGAGCATCAGATCTTCCTGGGTTCCACACTGAGGTGTACTCTCTATATACATTCTCATTCCAATGACAATCTGCTAAATAGGATCTGGCTCTGTGTGTGTGGTCTCCAAATGCTATCCTTTTGTCTTGGAAAATGTTCATTGTGTTAAAGAAATTTTCCACATAATATGTGTCTTTTGCTAGAACATAATCTTCGGGATGCTTGTACAAATTTGAGCTTACAATAATGTTGCGTAATAGTTTTTCAGAAACTTTGTCAACCAAAACAACCCTGGAAGGTTCATAGTTTGTGTCCATTTTACATGTGGAAGATGAATGACAATCACTGTGATTTCCTTTATAGTGTTCCACTGAGTTCAATAAAAGATTCTTCAATTTTTCTGGGTCTTGATCACAGTTTCGCAATGCCCAATGACAGTGTGTTGCCACTGGCTCGACTTTGTCCTGTAGAATTTCTGACCAGGTTTTGCCCTTTGAATATGCTGAGCGCTAGACACTTTTTCTCATTTTCTCCTTTATTGGTTTAACGCCATGCCAGGAATCATTGATTGATAATGCTGTGATGAAACGATTTTCTGTCGTTAGAAGCTCTTCGATGCTACTAATCGATTATAAAATAAATGTCGCCGACATCGCTAACAAAAAATAAAATTGTCATACTTTAATTTTATTACCAAATCCAAGTGCAAAGAGCATAATAGTAGTGAGGAATGTTGAAAACATGGAAGATTCCGTGTCTTGTTGATACTTTTACCGCCATGTTTAAATATGGAGTCAGACTAAATCTAGGAAACTGTGATATTTCAAGGTTTTACTATACAAAGGAAAACATAATTAGTCTAGTCAATCTTTGAACGTAATTATAATCAGAAATAAAAGTCTTACTTCTGTATAACTTTAACTTTTAAAACTTGCAATTTTAACTAATTAAAACTAATTTTAAAAAATAAATACATTTTGGTAAAAGTCTGACAGAAATCTGAATAAGTTTTGAATTTTTTATATTATTGTACCGTGAAACTAAAAGTGTGTTTTTTTAACTGATATAGTAATTGCCAATTGACCCAGTGCAGCTTGCAGACATTAAACATGCAGTGACCTTACACATAACAAAGAAGTGGAGAAAATCTTTCTTGGATAAATGGTATGAAGCACAGCCCTGGGAGGCTAGGATATAAATTTAATTGTGAGAAATGAATCCGGAATGCAGGTAGAAAATGGCAAAGACAAGATGAGCAATACCATAAGATTTCCTTACTAATGATTTAAAATTGTAGTTGTTGTTTACATATATATTGTAAAGTGTGTGTGTAATTTAATCAATATTGATAAAAAAATTCTACATGCTCCTTGTAAATATTCTTATTACAATGTACTGTGTTCCAATATTCAATAATTTCATTTTTTTACTACTACTTGAATAGATTTTTATTTTATTTACTGGTATTATCTAAAAATGTCTCATTCTTATTTTTTTCACGATAAATTTGTAGCTGAAGAGTTTAAACTTTTTCAATATGCTGTTCTGCATGTTTGTCTGTCAATTATAAAAGATACAATCCAATGCGTTGGTCGTGAACATGATGTGTACATTTTTAAAAAAATTTTATTGTACCTAATGATATAATAAATTGTATATAATTATACTCGTTGTTGATGGTATTGTAAATAATTATGTATGTATGTCTAAATATGTAGCAGTTTTATAGCAGTTCGTAGGAAAGTTTTCAGCCATTTGGATATCCATTTAAGGAAATGCTTGTTAGCAGTTCTCCTGAATGTTAATTAGCTTACAGCAGTTTTTAAAGCAGTTCTTATCAATATTCATACTGGACAGCTGTTTTCACAGACCTCATTAAAATATTTCGGCCTATACAACAGCTAAAGAACTGGGAATGCTAAATAACTGCTGTTAACTGCTATTGGAATGTGTGTATGCAAATTACTAGTTTGCATAAAGTGAGTGAACTGGAATGCTAAGGAACAGCTGTTAAATGATGTCAACTTCATGTTTATCTGTGTGTCTATCTGTACCATACATAACAAATTTTCATTGCAGTCTTCTAAGCAACTATTTATTGCATATTCTTTGCTCAGGCATGTCATATGGTGAAATTTAATTTCGTTTGAATCTGATGTTAACTTATTTATATCTGCATGGATAAAAGAAAGCGTAAAATGCATACAAAAAATTGAAAAAAAAAATAATTTATTCACTAATTAAATTATTAGCTGTTAGTTCTATTTTCCCCTATGTCCCCCTCCCGTATTATTGTTTGGCATCTGCACTGGCTAAAGCTGCTAATTGGCATTAAATAAGAGTAACTTGACATTTACGCGCGAAAATTTTGACAGTATCTAAAATCTAAAAATAGCAAGCAAGCGGAAGGTTGTATTGGAATTGAGTGATGATCAGTTAGAAAATATAAGAGATGTTCTCAATCACTTTGATTGGGATTTTAATTCAGCAGTAATTTCGGATGGTATATCTTTAGTGAATGCTGAGACTCAGACTGATTCACCAGAACATGAGGAAGAAACAAATGCCAACAATGGGTTGTAAATGAACCATTCAGAATACAACAGGATCCGAATAATTCAGAGTGCATATATTGTTTCTGTAGACCTTGTATCACTGATGAAATGAATAGGCAGATTTGGTGGGAAACTGACCCTCACCCAAAGGATAGAAGAAACAGAAATTTGCGTAAAGAAAAGTATAAAAGATTTTGGACTATGATGTATCATAAACATATCTGGGATCACCCTAGATATGTTGAGAAAAAAAGAAGTGCATTAGAGCAAGACCCAGGGTTCAGAAATTTAGTGTGGCATCGCAGAGACATAATGCCAGATTATGTAATAAAATGTGTGAGAGGCTGGTTTCCCAATCCTGACAATATTCCATTCGTCGGCCACCTGTGGGAGTAACATTTTCTAAAGTTCAAGGTGATGATCTGGGGATGTTTCCCGCACTTTTCTACCAATGTGCTCTGCCTCAGACTGCTTGCGAGGCACAGAGAGGGTATTGATAAGAACATTAACAATAACTTACTATAAACCAATATAATTTATTGTACTCATCATTTTTTTAAAGATTGTAGTTTATAGTTTTTATATAAATTAAATAGTTATATGCCTTGGTTATAACTAATTTAATATTTATTAAGATGATCCTTTCTGTACCTTTCGAATGCTCATCGAGCAGGCCAGAGTGCAATGAAACTGGTGAACAACATGTGTATTATTCAGGAGACATTATATCTGTAACAGTACTAAGTTTTCAGTTTTGATATAATGTAATGAACACCTTGGAGTGATATTTTTTTTTTTTTGGATCTCCGAGGGAAGAGTTATTTCATGACTAACACTTGGATGGTTACCTAAACAAGCCGAGTTTTCTCTCTCAGACTGAACCATGTGAACAGTATTTTGATTGTGGGAGTTATTTTTCTTCCCTAACTATTTATTCTAAATGGAACATGCTGAATACAATGGACTTACTAATAAAAGCGAGTAAATCTAAATATTTTGTTACTCTTAACAGAGAATAACATATATACCAGTAGAGATGATTGGTTCAATTTGGCACCATCACTACACAGACAGTGAGTGAGTCACGGCCACAAACTGCCAATCTCTAGTTTGAAATACAAAATCAGCCCTGCTTCAATTTTTTGAAGCCAGAATTAAATCTAATAAATATTTTTTATGTAAAACAAATCTGACAAATAAATGCTCACTGATGAGAGGACCTAGCATAACAATTTTGAACTGATAATAAAGTAGCTGAATCTTGATCTTTTCAAAATAAGTGCTGCAATCTGAATGTGACCAGAAAATTCATATCCTCCACCATTTTCACCGATTGGTTGCTTTTAAACCCAATGACTGGCCTTTAAACTTGAACTTAAAGTAACATCTTGTTTAATTTTCAACTTAAAAATACGAATATTTGTGGATATTTTCGTATTCCATAAATAAAATAAACACGAAATCACCTTACAGTAAATTTTTATATGCCATGAGAACATAGATATTAATAAAACAAATTCTAAAATACGACGTGTATTTGACCCACTTTCCATGCGAGAGAAGTCGAGTCAAACCTCGTGACTAAAATTTGCATACACAAGCAGAAATGGCGGATGATAACGTGACGGAAAAAGAGACCGAAAGAAAAGAGGGGATAGAGTGCCGATTTTGAGGGCATCTGCGAAGAAAAGAAGAAAGAAAGAATATGATCAGAAGTTGGCGAAAAGCGGAGTGTATATAGGGGATACAGTAGACTGCTGGAAGGCGCTGAAAGAAAAGATCAATTTGATAACAGATGAAGAAATGGCGAACATGCTGATAGAACGGCGTGTATTTTTTCTTTGTTTTTATGAAAGTAATTAAAGAGAGTTTCAGGATAAGGATTTCTGTATACTTATATTACACTATTTCCTTTTTGTGAAATTCTCCAAAAAAAGTCCTACAGGCTTACATACAAGTTACAACTCAAATTCTATTGCTAGTGTTTTGTTTCATACTAGGGTCTGTGTCTCCGCACACGTGTACTCGTGCTGTTGTAAATGAAGTCAGAACCTTGCAAAAGTAACTGACATATATTATACATATATGTTAGCAATTATCTCAATTTATGGACTATGTGTTAATTTATCAAGACAGTATATGAAGTGTATGTTGTATTATGTAAACAACAATCACATTTTTAAATAATATTCTTATATACTAGCTGTTTATAATAATGATAATAATCATGTATTTAAACTTTAAGGACCTGGTTTGGAATAATTAACATTTATCTATCATGCATAATTATGAACATGTCTATTATTATATAGGTATGAACCCTATGCCTTGCCATCGTTCAAAGAACTCCAGTCTGCACCAACCACCCAGGCTTCTCCGGTCATAGGAAGTCAAAGCTTTAAGGTGTCAACTTCATCATCATGGACAAAAACTTCCACACCAGGGTGTGCTTTTATTAAGCCTTCCTCTACACTGATTACACAGAGTGAGAGAACGCCCTCCGTATCAGAGATCTCTGCAGAGTCTGAGATGTGAGTATGCAGAATTTGTTATTTATAAATTTATGATATGAAAGAATAATAAATCACATGATTCTGAAGTATATGTAAAATAATAATGTGTAAATTCAAATTTAGAGAACCTATGTCGGGAATTGAAGAGCTTCATGGATCAGGCCAAGAAGATACAAAGTGAGTACAAAGAATCATTGAATTACAAAAAAAATGGGTATTTATTCATTTGTTATTAAACCAAGAGGCCCAAGGGCCTTGAATCGCTCTTCTGATAAATTGTATAATCTATCACTTCTATTTGAAGCCTCTTACTCCAAGTATCCTAAGATGCATGAACTGACAAAGTTTAATGATTCTTTGCCAGTTAGGACTGAAGATATTTCAGTATAGCTATAAAATACCATAAGTAGGACATGGTGACCTACTTTTTGATTTGAAACTTTCTGAGGACTCAAGATGCATTAATTGACAAAGATTGATGGTTCTAAGCCAATAAGTACCTCAAATATTAAAGTAGGTCACTGTGACCTTCTTATGGTTGACATTCTCCGAGGACAAAGATGCATCAACTATCAGAGTTTGATGATTCTAAGCCAGTAAGTACCAGAGATACTTAGATAAAGCCATAAAATGTAATAAAAAAAAAATGATAGGTTACCGTGACTTACTTTTTGGTCGACATTTTCCGAGGACCCAAGATGCATCAACTGACAATGTTTGATGATTCTAAGCCAATAAGTATCTGAGATAATTAAAAGTAGGTCACTGTGACCTACTTTTTGGTCGACATTCTCCAAAAACCCAAGATGCCTCAACTGACGTTTGATAATTTTAAGCCAAATAGTACCTAAGATATAACCATAAAATGTCTAAACTACTGTAGGTCACGGTGACCTACTTTTTGGTCAACATTCTCCGAAAAACCAAGTTGCATCAAATGACAAAGTTTTGATAATTCTAAGCCAAAAAGTACCAAAGATACTTAAATATAACCATAAAATGTCAAAAGTAGGTCACCATGCTTTTTGGTCAACATTTTCAGAGGGCCCAAGATGCATCAACTGACAATGTTTCATGATTCTAAGCCAATAAGTACCTGAGATAATCAGATTGTGACCTACTTTTTGGTCGACATTCTCCGAAAACCCAAGATGCCTCAACTGACAACGTTTGACAATTCTAGGCCAATTAGTACCCAGGATACTTATGTATAGCCATAAAATTCAAAAGTAGGTCACAGTGACCTACTTTTTGGTCGACATGTTCCGAAAACCAAAGATGCGTCAACTGACAAAGTTTGATGATTCTAAGCCAAAAAGTACCTGAGATACTGAAATATAGCCATAAAATGTCAAAACTAGGTCACAGTGACCTACTTTTTGGTCGACATTCTCCGGAAACCCAAGCTGTATCAACTGACAAAGTTTGATGATTATAAGCCAAAACGTACCCAAGATACTTAAATATAGCTAAAAAAAAATGTCAAAAGTAGGTCACCGTGACCTACTTTTTGGTTGACTTTTTCCGAAGACCCAAGATGCATCAACTGACAAAGTTTGATGATCATACGTCTGAAAGTATTCAAATTATGCCTTTTAAACAATTTGAAAACAAATGCCTGCAAAATTCAAAAAGTAGGTCACAGTGACCTACTTTTTCATAAATATGTTTTAAGGCCCCAAGATGCATCAACTTACAAGATTTGGTGAATCTAAACCTCTCAGTATCTGAAATAATGGGATTAAATGTTTTAGAAAAGAGCCATAAAATTCAAAAAGTAGGTCACGGTGACCTATTTTTAAGTTGACCTTGTTGAAGGACCCAAGATGCATCAACTGACAACGTTTGATGATCATAGGCCTTAAAGTGTCCAAAATATGCCTCCAAATCAATTTGAAAACAAAAGCCCATAAAATTTAAAACGTAGGTCACGGTGACCTAATTTTGTGTTAACACGATGTGAAGTCCTAAGATGCATCAACTTACAAGATTTGATGATCCTAGTCTTTATAGTAAGCAAAATATAAACGCTTTTATTAAATGTAAATTTTGGTAAACTTTGAAGTGACCTTGAGACCACGCCCTTTGCCCCAGGGACATGCCTTGAACAATTTGTAATCTTCAACATATCCTGAACCTTGTTTGTAAGTTTGGTGAAAATCTGCCTGGTGGTTCTGGAGAAGAAGATTTTTTAGCAACTAGTACTTTTGGTTCTATTTTCCTGATTATCTCCCCTTGTTTTAGGGTCCCAACCCTAGTTTTAGTATAAATGGTAGCCCTTGGGCATACCCTGTAACAAATTTGACAATGATTGGCCAAGGGGTTCTTGAGTTATGGCCCATATTCTAAAAAGTTAACGCACACCGCCTTTGGCTCAGAAGAGCTAAAAATCACAATTTCACATTAGTTATGTACAAGTCAATGTAAGCTGATATTTACAATACTTGTACTTGGATTCACATATGGTTTAAAAATTTTTTTATCTTGTGAAATAGGAGAAAAGAATCCTCAAGATCTTCGCTCTCATTGGACTATGACGTAACATTTACGTCACTCAATTGATAAGGATTAAACTTGAATATTTTGCGAATGATTAGGATTAGTCTAGCATGTTCGACTGATTAGGGTTTGTCTCGCATCCATCCGAGAGATTAGGGTTAGTCCTCGTATATTATTCGACAAATTAGGATTAGTCTAGCATCTGCCCGGAAGATTTCGTCTAAAAGTCTTAGTCCTTGAATACCATCCGAGAAATTAGGGTCAGTGACTCGTTCTTTTAGATAAGTTAAGAAATCAGCTGTTTCTGTAATTTTTGCAAGATCACATTATTCAGATTTAACGGCATTTCGTTAGTTTGTTTACATGGAAGAATGCCCAAGTCCGAAGAAATAACACTAAGCATGCGCCGCACGCACTTCGTTCAGAATTATTCTTTGTCGATTTTTCCATAAACAAACAAATATTTATTAATCTCTTCAGAGAACGAGGTTATAAACTTCGTTTAAAAGCAAAGTTTTAAACTAAACTTCGTAGTTTTAATTTTTTTCGATCGCTCACGATATCTCAGATATACTCAAGTCGCCTTCGGCGACACTACATTTTAGCGCGTTTTTCTGGGGACCGGCAAAGTAAAGTAGTTTTCATTGAAATATATAATGTAAAAATGCTTAATTTTGACTCGGTTATGGCCATATACTGTTCTGTACTATGTAGATGGGAGATAAACATGGCTAGTCCGAATTTCCCCGGTAAACGAAATGAAAATTCCATGGTACTGTTGGAATTGAATCTTTGGTAGCTTTAACCATTGACTGTTTACTAAGATACGAGTGAAACTTACCCAAACTGTTTTCCCTTGGAGCCGAAAATGATAAGCTTTCTGTATCATTGCGTATCTTTAAATGTATTTGATCTATCAATGCTGAAATGGCACTGTGTATGGCGCTAAAGTTCAACAAGTCAAGAGATTCTTTAATCGAATTCACAGACTTGTAGAAATTTTTTAAACGCTGTCAGACATTTGGTCTGACACAGTCGAATGTTTTGTCGGACCAGTCAAACTTTTGTCAGACCAGATACTTGTACGTCATTTTGATGCTGGTAAAATCATTTGAATAAAAGCACCAAAATGTCCTTTATTATTTTCAATAGCCTTCAATCTAACAAGTTTCCTTTCTTGGGATAGAGAGTCATTAACATAAACATAAATGACAAGTTTTATGACTTTGCTAGCGTCAACTTGCTGCGTACGCGGCCATTTTTTCCTGTGTTTGTGACCTTGAACTACGCATCCCGATCCCGACCTTTATTAAATTTGCATTACGCTCATTTCTTTTTCAAACGGTCATCTGGACTGACGTTTTCTTAAATGTTATCGGTCCTGACAAATTTTTACCGGCCTTGCCGACAGGACCGACGGATTTCGACAAGTCTGAATTCAGCGATCGCATGGCATTTTGTAGGTTTTGTAAAATAATATGACAATCAACATCCTCATTATTAAAGCACCGCTGAGATGAAAGAATTATTCTCTGAATATTGTTTTAGATAACGTCCTTTGCTTCAGCAGCAGCCATATTACCTCGCCTGAGCCTCGCTTTCACGGAAGGACCGAGGTGTGCCGAGTGATTTTCTTCAACAAGGGAGCATTTATTATTTAATGTTAATATGAATTGCTAATGGAAGATATCACCTATTCGAATAGGTGATATCAACTATTTATTTTGAATTGGTGACATCACAGTCCATCGATTCTATTTCTTCTTGGGCTTCATATTCAAACGGGGTCCATTCTGGACAACTAAGGATCCCCAGTTGGTTTTGATGGGATTCATCGAGCATACACAATTGTGCATCATTTAATTCAGGTACGACCTCTCTCAATTCAAAAACTGCAGATCTAAGTCTATCAAATTTACTTCTGGTGAAGGTGACCCCTTTCTTGGTTGGGAATGGTTTCGTCTGCTTTCTAGAAGTGTCTTATGTCCACTGTGGGAAATTCAGAGGTTAGGGAAACGTAGACGCCACCGCCAATGTGCCATTTCATCTCTTGTTGTTGATTCAGATGGCTTTCTAGATAGTGTTCTATTTCATCCAGAAAGCATTCAAACTTTAGCCAGCGGGGTAAGGGGGAAAGTGACCCCTTTCTTCGTTGATTCAGTGAAGTGGCGGATGTGTATCATGATTTCCTCTTTGTAAGGTGAAGCAGTGAGAAAGAGATTAGTGAAATTGCCCAAATTGATTCTACGTCGCGGTTCCTGAGACTGTTGACGTTGACAAAAGATTTTTTGGATTCAACATCTATCTGTTGTTTTTTTTGTGGAGAAAAGATCGTGCCATGATCAACTTTTTTCATACTAGGAGGGTTCACTATCTTTCTTGTTTAAAATCTTTGTAAGGTCGTTTCGTTGAGCTTTCAAAAGTGCTCTTTTGAGCCCATGGAAAGCTCTTGGTCCTCTTCCCAAAATAATATTTAGTAGTTTTCCGTTACGACTATAACCAGTCTTTTCAAACTGTATCTCTTGTTGCATTTCGTCTGTGATAACTTTGTCAGCAAAGAGATACTTAGCTACAGAAATGGCTTTCATTTCCTTTACCAATGTTCAGTGTTCCTTTATCGTCAAGCTTTTTGAGACTGCTGCTGTTTTGTAAAAGTGATTTCTTTTTTTTCTCTTTTGTAAACTTACAAGAGGGTGTAACCGGTAACATCCAGAGAGAAGGTCGATTTTGGAGCATGTGATTATATGATCACGTTGTGACTGTGACATGGAACTACACTCAGCGATAAAGTAGATATATTTTTTAATACGGAGTGACTGTGACTTTTAGAGCACTTGGGACAGAGATAAGGTCGATTTTGGAGCACGTGATTATATGATCACGTTGTGACTGTGATATGGTACTACACTAAGAGATAAAGTTGATTTATAGCTTTTTTTAAATACGGAGTGACTGTGACTTTTAGAGCTCTCGGGAATTTGGCTTTCAGTCAGTTTATTTTGAAACACGGGTGAAAGTAGTATGTCAGTGTATTCAATCCTCCTTTTAAAGTGTGCCCTATCTACAGCATAGCTCATCCAATCCCCTTTCCGTTCTTCATATGGAATATAAAAAGACTATATATTATCATTGAAATGATTTTTTTTGTTTTAACCTTTAGACCTGGTTATAATTCTGGGGGTTTAAAACGTAAGCTTTACTTTATGGGTATAACTTTGCGTTTTATAATGTACTCTTCACAATCCCAGCTATCCGCAATGTCGTATCCTGTTTTGATTTTTTCTCTAAAGTCAATGATGCAGTCTTCTTTCTTATCGAACCAGTCAGTCATGTAATGTCCATTTCTTTTCAGCATTGCTATTTTAAGCTATTAAAAATAATTTTGGGGGTAATTTTTATTTGTAATTTGTATTAAATGACTTTCCTTTATCTGTTTTCACTTTTACCGAAAAAATTAGCGATTTTTAACGAATTTCGTTTGGTCATATTCCAATCGTAAAGAAACGAAATGGCGACACAGTGGACGTTGGAAGTAAAGTTATCGTAACATAGCTGTTTGATATTGATTGCAGCTAACTATGCGATAATTTATCCTTTTTGTGATGCTATTTCGGTTGGTAGAATAGCCCTAATGAGTGCAACGTGTAAGCATGGAAACGTGATGGACATTGAACATGATGAAGATGAAAATTTATTGCGTGTCCTGTGAATTTTTCAGCGAAAATATTATGCTTTAAATGGAAACGTCGTAATCCAAGGAACCAATACATCATCATACACAGCCACTACAACCACTCAGAGGGTATGTAAAACATGTTTTTTTAATCAGATTATATAACCAGAAGTCTCTGTCGAGACTGAAGCTCTACTGGTTTGTACTTATGGCAAAGGAAGAGAAAAGTACTTAAGCAGTTGGAAATTGAAACTTTTCAACAGATAAATAGAATAATTATCCTTGATTAAGTCTCTTTATGTTCTTAGTGCATTCTACTTGCACGCAACATTTATATTATAATCAGACTAAAATTGTATTTGGAGTAGCATTTTGAAAGAATTTCACAGAAATTTCTATTATTAGTAACCACGGCATCACCGTTCATCGAAATCAAAAACCGATACATAGAATTGTGTATCTTAGTGTAGTCTACTTGTGTGCCAAGTTATATTAAAATCAGACTAAAACTGTAGGAGGAGTAGCATTTTGAAAGAATTTCACAGAAATTTCTATTTTTAGTAACCACGGCAACACCGTTCATCGAAATCAAAAACCAATATACAGAATTATGTATCTTAGTGTAGTCCACTTGTGTACCAAGTTATATTGAAATCAGACCAACAACTGTAGGAGGAGTAGCATTTTGAAAGAATTTTACAGAAATTTCTATTTTTAGTAACCACGGCAACACCGTTCATCGAAATCAAAAACTGATGCACAGAATTATGTATCTTATTTTAGTCTACTTGTGTGCCAAGTTATATTGAAATCAGACTAAAACTGTAGAAGGAGTAGCATTTTTAGGAATTTCACAGAAATTTCTATTTTTAGTAACCACGGCAACACCGTTCATCGAAATCAAAAACCGATACACAGAATTGTGTATCTTAGTGTAGTCTACTTGTTTGCCAAGTTATATTGTAATCAGACGTAAACTGTAGGAGGAGTAGCATTTTGAAAGAATTTTACAGAAATTTCTATTTTTAGTAACCACGACAACACCGTTCATCGAAATCAAAAACTGATACACAGAATTATGTATCTTAGTGTAGTCTACTTGTGTGCCAAGTTATATTGAAATCAGACTAAAACTGTAGGAGGAGTAGCATCTTGAAAGAATTTCACAGAAATTTCTATTTTAGTAACCACGGCAACACCGTTCATCGAAATCAAAAACCGATACACAGAATTATGTATCTTAGTGTAGTCTACTTGTGTGCCAAGTTATATTGAAATTGGACCAAAACTGTAGGAGGAGTAGCATTTTGAAAAATTGTTTACAGACAGACAGACAGACGGACGGACGACGGACGCATTACTATCGCATAAGCTCTTCTGGTCTCTGACCAGTAGAGCTAAAAATGGTAAAGATGATGTGATTTGTGAAACAGATTTAGTGTTACAAATAATTAAAAACTCAAAACTCTGAGCGATAAAGACGTTTAAACTCATGTGATTTTAATGGTCAATTTTTACAATTGAATAAGAAATAAATGAATATTTTTTTGAAATTTAGAATCTGCAGATGCAGTATTCTGTAGTTAATCCACAAGGTATCAAGTCAAATTATACATTAACCCATCGTTGCAACCCACGGCCAAAATGTATAATCTTCTCCGATTCTGACCGTGATCGAATGAAAAAGAATATTTTGTACCTCGATCATTGATATTTTGTAGCTCATTAAAATATTGACCAATGCAAATAAAGCAAAGTCAGATATTTTACTTTGATCATGATACCCAGTCAATCTGTTAATCAAGGTCACCTGATTTTTTGCACCTTAACAGATTTATGACTATTGAACAATATTTGACGGGCGTATCATTCTGTGGCGGGGCACTTTATGTCTGAGGATATGACGTATCACAGCTATTTTAGGAGCGAACTCCCTGTCCATACATGATGTAAGAATACTATCGGGAATCTGCATGAATATTGAAGTGAAAAATACATATATGAAAAATAAAAAGGCAGAGCAAAGTTGACAACAAAATCGCCTTTAGATTATTGTAAAGTATCATAAATACTCAACGCAAGTTTATGAACTATTTTCTTATTCGCAATACTCATTTCACGTGGCGACTGTTTGTCATTTGCACTTTCCTGGCGCACTGACTAAGGAGTTGATATAATCAACTCCCAGTAATATAAACAATACGTGCATGTATATTCAGTATATCTTTTGATTATTTTTTTTTATCAATGATTATACAATGAAGCACTGTTCTCATTATATGTAAGATCATGTTTGTTTTACCACTCTGATCCTCCTCCTTCTTTCGTTTGTAAATCTTTTTTGCTCCTTCAGGGGCCCAAATTGGACTTATAAAAATCTTGTATCTTGTATAGCTTTTGTCACAGAAAGCCCTCTCTCTTCTACATCTTAACCTCGAAAAACAAGTCTTTTCTTTTGAATATTTAAATAATTTTTGGACAAAGTAATATATATATTACTTATTCACGTATATAGATATTTACAGTAATTGTATGTAAATGTCTTTTTCAGAATGAGCAATAACTCCTATATGATCGAACCGTTGACATCAGCACACCACTAAATTCTAATCTTGTATATTAAAGTTTTGACGATTTAAAAAAGATTTTTTATTAACTTCTGTGTAAACTATTTATATTTACAGTTTTGTGATTTGGGGTGACAATTTTACTGATATCCTTAGTAAATCATTAAAGCTTTTATATCTAACTAATTATCTTATTTTGGAGGACGCCAAGAAAACGGCTATTTAGTTCATTGGAGAGAAGGTTCTCCTTGTGTATCATCGGTGAGTAACTTTTCTAAACAAAAGATTTATACCCCCCCCCTCTTGTAAAGGGGGAGAGTCTTTAGTATTCGGGATGTCCGTCCGTCTGTTACGCTTTGGGGCAACCATTTCTTATCCGCAAGTCCTCTCATTCCACTGAATGAAATTTGATGAGAGTGACTTTCAGAGAATCTTTATTACATCATGCCATTTTACACCTTCTACTTTACGTTTTTGATCCGACATATATTTTGGGTTTCTCATTGCAAAACATTGAAACTGCTAATATATTCATATGGGAAGTGGGGGGGGGATCATTTAGTGAGTTCATTGCTCACATCACCTTTAGTTAATTCTCTGTATTTACAGTCTAAGTGTATTTCATCGTTTACTTAAAGCCCGAAAATGTATGCAGAGTATTTACATTTTTCAAGCAATCATAAGCTTAAACATATTGTATATTTATAATATACATGTTGTATCTATAATTAAAATGCCTGTTTTTTTTTATTTTCAGAACACTATTCCGTGGGAGAGTTTCGAATGTAAAAGAAGTTTTGATTTAGAAAGAAGAGTGGAGAATTTAGAAAGAAAAGCGGATGAGCAACCAATAAAGCTCAGATGCAAATGCGTTTGCAAAAATTGTTAGTATGATTTATTATTAAAAACTACCAGAAAATATATACTTTGTACATGTGTTTTTGTTTATTGATCTTATAGTACAATCTCGTAAAAGTCTATTGATGTACAGAAGCAGAAACACATACCAACGTCTAAGAGTCGATTCAGTTTTCATGGGTCAGAAAAGCAAATATTTTCTGAGTAACTTTGGAACACGATGAAACTCTTGGTTTGCCAGACTGGGAAGGTTCAGAGAACAATGCTTGCAATTCATCAAATCCATTTCTGCCAACTGCAAACCTCTGATAGGAAAGGTTTAAATAAGAATGTGCAGTTTTTGTAACCATTGATATTTACCATTTCCTATCGTTTCTTGGTTTACTTGGCCCCGTTGCTAAATCAGCTGAAGAAGTACTAAGGCGTCGTTAACGGTATTAAGAGCTTTCCTGGCTATAGGAATTGAATCCAGGGTGACTGTGTTTGAATAACGCGAACGTATCCTTAAAGCCACAAACCTGATGTCTTAATGCAGACCACATATGTCTTGTCTTTGATGCTTTATCAAAACATGACAGTCATGATGTTGTGTCCAATTAGTATTGGAGCATTATTTCGAGCTCTTTGCAGGTGGAAAGAAACATGATGAAGTCTTCCAAGGCACTGTTTGGAGCTTATACTCTACTTCATCATTCTGGAAGAGCATTTTTACCTTGGTGATTGTAACAGCCTGTATCCTTCTTGGACATTGGCTGATTTGGGAAAGCATACGTTTGTAAGGAAAGAAAGTTACGTTGTATAATTTTACTTACAATTTTAAAAGTATAATTGTGATATATATAAATATATTTTATATATCAAAATGCGACAGGCTACTGTTTATTATACTGTGAACTGAGAAGGTATTCCTGTGAAAAAAAGTAAAGTACCTTCTTTTTTAAGAACGAAAACTGTTCTAGTCAAGAAAAGGGATAAAAATGTTACTCTTTCATGCACAGATGATGTTGCCGACATTTTGTTTTCTAAGGAGACAGGTGCTAGGTGACTTAAATGCCTTATTTGGTCTAAAACAAGAATGCGAATCCTTAAGGCTTAGAACTGCAGAAAAAAGAAAATCAAAACCGTGATAAGATTTGTAAAGTTAAATTGCATTTATTATAAATCAAGGATTTAAATGTAAATTCAGTTGGATGTTTTTGGTCAGAAAATGGTTCTCAGATATCTCTAAAAATTAAATTTTTAGCTCTAAGATATGTAAAACCCCAGGAGCTTTCAGGGGGCTTTAAACCCCCCCTCCCCAGGAGAGCGCTCCCTTCAGGGTCCTCCTTCAGGTTTATCATCAGTTTCAGGTTAATTATCAGCTTCAGATTCAACACCAACTTTAGGTTCATTATCAGCTTCATCATCAGATTCAATTACCAGTTTCATCATCAGCTTCAAGGTCCTCATCAGCTTCAGGATCATCTTGTTCATCATCCTAAACTCCAGGGCCTACATCATGTGAAGGAATTCATTTATGGACAAGTCAAGAAGAGGACATGTTAGTGCACATCAGACATGAAAAGAAAGATGAATTTCTTAAAACTATAAGCCATAAGTCCCTGTGGCGTGAAATTGCTAAAGTGTTGAACTCTCTTGAAATGTAGCATTTCATCTGTTCAGGCGATGAACAAAAAAGCGCTGGAAGGACGTTATTGAGTCATCTGGAAGCAGAGAATCTGGATCAGTAGCGAGGTTTTTCATGCAGAATTAAGCGTTTGATCAAGTATGTGGAAAAAAGGCTAATACAAAACCAGGAAGCATCATAGGTACTTTCGACAAGAAAAAAAAAAGAAATACAGATCAAAAGGAACTCACAATTCCTGACTAGACCTGCCAGAAAATAGTATAAAAATTAAAACGAGATCTAGAAGGGCTACTGACATAGTGAAAACTTTGGAAAAACAGAACATTTTATTTACAAAAAAAGTGCAGCAACTTCATGAGGAAAAAATGGCAAGGCTTGATCGCCTTTAGACTTGTACGAACAAGAGGTGAATAATAATAAATAGTAAGAATGTTCTTGTATTTGAGTGATTGATTGGTTGCATATTGTTTAACGTCCCTCTCGAGAACTTTTCACTTGTATGGAAACGTCACCGTGTAGCGGTGAAGGGCTTCAAATTTAGACCTGTGCTCGGCACTCAGGGCCATTGAGCAGTGAGGGTTCTTTATCTTTGTAACATGCTAGAAAAAAAATGTTAACTTTCGACAAAATGTAAATATTTTGTTTGCTATTTCATTTCTCTACTTAAACTTACTCCAGATAGAATGAACTTTTTAGCTCATTTGAGCCTTCTAATCACATTGTGTCTGTTGTCCGTCTGTCTGTAATTCACACCTTTAACTTCTTCTCAAGAATCACTGGGCCAATTTCAACCAACTAGCAACAAAGAATCCTTAGGTGAAAGGGATTCAAGTATGTTCAAATGAAGATTCACACCCTCTTTCAAGGGGCGTAAATAGGGAATTTAGTAAAAATAGGCATTTATAAAGAAAGTTTTTGAATGTTGTTATGAAATTAGAGAAAGAAATCTTTTTATCTGCAAAAAGTATGGAACACAGTTAATATCATTAGTAAGTTGATTTTTTTCTGTATTTGATGTAACTTCAGAGCATTTCCTTTCATTTTTATTTTGTACTTTTACAGCTGCATTACTTAAGTGGACTGGAACTACATTTAGTCAGCTACATGCACAAAATCGTCTCTGCTCACAGTTTATTTTACACATTGCTTCAGGTTGTCTTACACTGTCCAAAGATACCTCATTCGGTAAACCAGAAAGGCTCTGGCGCCATTGGACACGGGAAGCTCAATAAGGGCATTTAAAGCATCGTCAGCGTAGTCGATCTCCAAGCCGCAGTGTGACTAATACTGACAGTTATACACCTGCTGTGAACTTGTGCGGATGTTGTGACACGCATGACGCACTGTACACGTGACTTGGCTTCAACTCATAGTGGCTGTTCCTCGCGCTGCAGTGTTACATATTGACAGTTGTGATACAGATATTGACAGTTGGGTATCTGAAAACAAGTTGCATGAATCTTACAAATCTTTTGCGCCTCACTTTTCTTCCACTGATAGTGACGGTTTTGTCTATGGCAAATTATTGTATTTACAATGTTAACAATAATATTACATCAACTAATAATGATAAATACGGTCCCGCTATGATGAGTGTATTAATGATGAGTAATGTTTGAAAGTATATTGATAAGTAAATTCCAAATTTTTCCTCAATTACCGCTCCATTTTTCTTCCTGCTGAAGAAGAGTTTACATTTCCGGTAGATGACAAAGCGTGATGAATCATTTCAAGAACAGAAAAAACAACTCTCAAACTTCCCAGTACCTGCACACCCTCGTCCTACCCCCGCTTGAAAAGTGGGGGGTATAGTGTATGGTATCGGTATGTCCGTCCGTCTGTTACGCTTTAGGGTACCCATCTCTTATCCGCAACTCCTCTTATACAACTGAGTGAAATTGAATGAAACTTTCACAGAATCTTTATTACATAATGCCATTGGGCACCTCCTATTTTACTTTTTGATCCGACACTTTTTTTGGGTTTCCCGGCCACAGCAAAACATTGACTTTGTCATCAATTATAACCATATGGGAGGCAAGGGGTATCATTCAGTGAGCTCATTGCTCACAGTACGTCTAGTTATGTAATGTAATAGTAAATATTTTAATTTCATTTAAGTGATTTATTCAGGCAAGATTTTTCAGTGTTATTTTTCTATTTCTAAAAGTTAAAGAAATTGACAAACCTACCCTATGCATCCAAGAAAATGCATTGATTTATTTTGGGGAGGGGGCGAATATTATCTGTTTGGGTGGATCTAGAAAGCAAAAATTTCAAATTTCTTGACCAAAAAATATGAATATCCTCATCAATCTTTTTAATACATTCAATTTAAAATTAATATGTTGTTCAATTGAATTTTTCAGGACACCAAACTGAAAATCTTAACGTTTAATTATTCGTGCGTTGATGCTGTTGAGGAGGAAGAGAGACGTTCAGCGATACAGAATATAAATTAGCTATGATTAAGTTATATAAAAGATAAAATCTATGGATAAGTTATATAATAGAAATCATCTATGTATGATTTATACATTTAAGAAATAAATAAATTTTTAAAAAATCAATGGTAATTTAAGTTGGTCGGTCACATGATAAAATTCTGTGAAGGCCGAAGGCCTTCACGGAAATTATCTATATAAAAAAAGTTCTCCATTCTAACTTTTTCAACAAATAAACAGTTTTATTATAATTTTGCGACAATGGTTCTTAAATCAAATTTCAAGAAAAAAAGGTTCATGATTACACTTCAGACATGTATATATGCATACATTTCGGAGATTTTGATGTTTTTACTGACTTGAATTTTTTATCTGGTAGGAAGAACAACAGCAGAGAAGAGAGATGAAGAAAAAGTTGGAGAAAGAAATTGCAGAAGTGAAGAAAGATGGTAACGCAAATGACAACAGGTATAGTAATAAAAACACTGGTCCAGAAATGAGTATTATAAAGTACATGAATAACTACTAGTATAATACATTCTGTGTATCAATGTGTTGTAGCATTTACAAGAAATAACAATGCGTAAAATATATTATTAGTACATTCCGTTTCCATTTCTGTGTAAGATAATTACTTATTCTTATGCTATATATATTACTCCATTTCGTAGAATAAAAATCATGGACTACAATGCAATTTTGGATTTCGGAGACAACCCGGTCACAGATGTGGTAAGTTCACTTGTTTACAATCTTTAACCATAAGACGAACGTCCTCTAATTGGAAAAAAAAAAATACTTAATCGTGAAAGGTTTATAAGCCACATGCAGACCTTAGTGTATTTGATACATTAATAAAAAAATTTAGAAATATTTCATTCTAATTCAGAAAGAGATATAACCCTAGAGGAGGCCAGATGGATGCTACGCTGCTTTACTTTGTTCGAGATAAACTGGGGCAGCCCAAAGGGCAAGTCTTGGATGATTCAATGGTACAGCTGCACAATGAATTGACGACGGATTATTCCCTGATCATGACAAAGGGCACACGGCGGGTTTGACCGGTTGGCATTGGATGCTCACTCCTCCTTGGCACCTTATTCCACTTCGGATGTTTTGAAAGTCTGCGTCTGCTCTGCTCTTATTTTGTATTCTTTTATGGATTTTTGAGCGAAAAATAGCGGTCGTTATCTCCATATATTTCAGAGATTTAATGGCTACTATACATATAATGTCTTTACGTAAAAAATTCAATATAAGTAAAGTTCTTGTAACCGGTTACCATGTCTTATGCAGTAAAGTTGTTATTAAATGCATCTTGTAATGGCCTGGTAAGTTTTGATAGTTCCCCACTCCCTCAGCTCTCTTTTCTTTTTAAGAAACTTCAGCTAACAAATGGTATCTTTTCATTAAGTGTATCTTTCCTCATTTTTCGCACTTTGTCAACATTTTTCTCTCAGCTGATTTTTTCGATCTGTGTGAGAAGCTTCAACTTTCTCACTTTTTCCACGTTTGTCTCTAGATTCCATCAAAAGTGTTGCTTTATTAAAAATAATAGTCATGCTGTTATGACTTTGAACTGTTTGGTTGCATAAATAAACTCATCTATATTTTCCTTCATTGGTGCAATTACTGTCTGTAATCTGAAGTTTCTTTTGTATTTTGGTGTAACTACCAATCCTTCTGTACACAAAATACTTGAAGTGCTGATTTTCCCCACCTATCTGCATTTAGCATACCTCGAACAGAACGAAGTTTCATATTTAAATATTTTATTTGACTTTAATATTAAGGCAATCAAAAAACGATGCTATATGATTGATTGATTGATTGTATATTGTTTAATGTCCCTCTCGAGAGTTTTCACTCATATGGAGATGTCACCGTATGCCGGTGAAGGGCTTCAAATTTTGACCTTTACTCGGCACTCAGAGCCATTGAGCAGTGAGGGATCTTTATCGTGCCAACGCCTGCCACTGACACGGGGCCTCGGTTTTTAAGGTCTCATCCGAAGGACCTGTAACTTTCACTTCAAAGTGCCGAGCGCATGGCGAAGGAACAGTTGCTACCCATTTTATCGACTGGGTCAGTCGCGGCCGAGATACGAACTCAGAACCCCCCCCCCAATCACGGAGCGAGCGCTCTACCGACTGAGCTACCGGAACGGTAGATGCTATACGATATAAAGCTATATGATGAATTTAACTTTTCTGTTGTCAGCTTCCCTTACTTATGAAGCAAAATACCTTCATCACCTGCACACGGAGTTTACATATCTCAGTTGATACGATACGCAAGAGCATGCTCTAAGTATTAACAATTTCTACAACGAGATAAATTATTGACAATTTGACGAAACAGGAATATTAGCAGTCTCGTTTCAAGTCATCATTTCGTTAGTTCTTTGGTCGATACAATACTTGTCAGCAAATACAATTTCTACTTCATCACTGTCCAGTTCATTACAGAACCACATGATACAGCGCTAGCTTATCTGGCCTCAGTTCGCTTTTATCTTGGCTTCAGTGCAGACGTGTTTATTTTAAGCAGCAGTGATTTTCCCGCCGTTTATCAGTAAACAAAGGATTTTTGTTCTTTTTTTTATTTAATTGTTTTATTATACGTCAAGGTATTTTACTTGTATTTTGATAATGCCAGATTGGCCAACACAACCATATTATGCAACTACAATGGAAATGCTCATAGAAAATCCAATCTTTGTTTACAGGAGGAAAAATCTGTTGGGCAGAGACAATGCAGGTACACAAAATATGGGAAAAGTTGAATTTACTAATATGTCTGTTATCAGTAGATTAATCAAGATTAAAGACTTATCAGAGCAAGCTTAAGACATTTTGTTGCGCAAAGTACACATGCTGCGTCAGCATCTTGCGCAGCTTCAATGGGATTTCTCGTATACTTAAATGAGTAGATTAGTAAAAAATTGAATTTCGTTCAATATTCTTATTACATAAAATAGCCTCAGAGCTTTAAAATCTCATTTGGTTCAGTAATGAACAGGACTGTAATGAAATATAATTAGAAATTAAACCAAACTTACCTGGAAGTTGAAGTTTGGTTGTAATTCTAGGAATCACCTGAGAGGAATGGAGGAATCGCATACCCGACTTTGTAAAAGTTGTTTTCTTCCCTACCCTTTGTATATTAACATCTTTGGCTATTAATTGGATTAAAATACAGGGGCCAGATAGGCTAGTGCGTTCTCATGTGATTCCTCCATTCATTTCCAGTGATTTCGTATAAAGAATTACTAGTACAATCGAACTCCCCAGGTAAGTTTCGTTTAATTTCAAATTATCATTGAGTCAATGCTGACTAACGATTATAATACTTTTTGTTAGTCCAAGTCCATTATTTATACACTGAATTGACGATGGATTTTTTTCCCGTTACTTCCCGATCATGACAAGGTGCACACGGCGGGAATGACCGGTCAACAGGAGAAAGATGAATTTCGAAGAGATCGTAGAGGGATAAATTAACTGGACAGCTAATGAAAGTGAACTTCCCTTTCGGAGTAAGCAAACAAGTCAGTCACTGTGTCGCCCTTTGATGGGGATATCTACATTCACATCGCTGGTAAGTCTATAAATACAAATTTAACTTAGGCGAGATGATTTAACACCAAATTTAATGATACCGTGTATGTTTTATGATATAACATGAAATTGTACATACATCATATGATAAAAAGAATTCATATTTTATCAATAACAGAAGAGGAAAATGCGTCTCGCTAAGAGATGAGGAGATAAAAGTCCTGTTCAAAGGGATAAGAAAACTCATGATGGATGCAATCATTCGACTAAAAGCGGAACTCGAGAGGGACGACAATCCGCCTACATCCCGGGTAAGTATAAAAAATTTATATTTTAAATCAATAATAATTTATATAGTTTAGTGACAAATGAGGATGCATTTCATGAAAAGTAATATAAATATATGTTTTAATAAATTGCTGGATAACGAGGATTATGTTTAAGTGGATTCCATGCCGGAGGAGAATATTATCCCTTCCCAACACGTAAGAAAAGGAGGTTTGGTGGCAGTGGAAATAGTGTTTCGGGAGCAGATGCAGGAATTTAGTCCTGCTGAATGGAACACTCAAATTAAACCAGAAGTCTCTGTCGAGACTGAAGCTCTACTGGTTTGTACTTATAGCAAAGGAAGAGAAAAGTACTTAAGCAGTTGGAAATTGAAACTTTTCAACAGCAATAAATAGAATAATGATCCTTGATTAAGTCTCTTTATGTTCTTAGTGCAGTCTACTTGCATGCCACATTTATATTATAATCAGACTAAAATTGTATTTGGAGTAGCATTTTGAAAGAATTTCACAGAAATGTCTATTTTTAGTAACCACGGCAACACCGTTCATCGAAATCAAAAACCGATACACAGAATTATGTATCTTATTGTAGTCTACTTGTGTGCCAAGTTATATTGAAATCAGACTAAAACTGTAGAAGGAGTAGCATTTTGAAAGAATTTCACAGAAATTTCTATTTTTAGTAACCACGGCAACACCGTTCATCGAAATCAAAAACCGATACACTGAAATATGTATCTTATTGTAGTCTACTTGTGTGCCAAGTTATATTGAAATTAGACTAAAACTGTAGAAGGAGTAGCATTTTGAAAGAATTTCACAAATTTCTATTTTTAGTAACAACGGCAACACCGTTCATCATAATCAAAAACCGATACACAGAATTGTGTATCTTAGTGTAGTCTACTTGTGTGCCAAGTTATATTGAAATCAGACTAAAACTGTAGGAAGAGTAGCATTTTGAAAGAATTTCACAAAAATTTCTATTTTTAGTAACAACGGCAACACCGTTCATCGAAATCAAAAACCGATACACAGAATTATGTATCTTAGTGTAGTCTACTTGTGTGCCAAGTTATATTGAAATCAGACCAAAACTGTAGGAGGAGTAGCATTTTGAAAAATTGTTTACAGACAGACAGACGGACAGACAGACAGACAGACGGACGGACGCCGGACGCATTACTATCGCATAAGCTCTTCTGGTCTCTGACCAGTAGAGCTAAAAATGAGAATTGTTACAATTATTGATAAATTGGTAATTTCATTTTTTTTTCAAGAATGATAATTTACATAAATATATATCTTACAAGACAAACAAAATATTAATTTCGTTTCACAAAGCACAACTTGAATTTAATTCATGAGTGAAATATCAACATACCAACATAAATTCAAACTGCATCATTCATATTCTGCTACCAAGAATGACAAATTATTAAGAAAAGTATAAAACTGAATAACTCAAGTTGTTAAAACATCAAAAATAAGTATCAATTATTGATACCCCCCCCCCCCGTAACATTGTGAAATTTAAAATAAATCTCTATACCACCTGTATTAAGCTAGTTATCTATTAAAAGTTATTTCTAGAGTTTTTCAGTTATAACAACTACTTGATTGAACCATCAGGTTGACACAATTTTTTTTACATTCAAAATTGAAACGATCCTCGAGCTTCGTGACCCCCTCTCCACACACAATCTCTCTCTCTCTCTCACACACATACACACACACCCTACCTCTTAACACACACACACACACCCTACCTCTTAACACACACACACACACTGATCATTCCCCTACCTAAAAATTCTAGATCCACACTTGAAAATCAGCTGGAATCATAATGTCTTTTAATAGAAGAGAGAGAGAGCGTAAAAGTAAAATGTATTGAGATCAGATTTCTATAGATATATTCTTGCTAGACTAAGTGTTTAATGAGATAAAATGTCACAAACAACCATTCTTTCTTATTCTAGTTTCATCGTTATCATGAAGAAAACAAAGAGTTTATTCTTTCAGGGTTACAGGGAGAACAACTATCACGCATTCTCAATTTATAGTACCAATTCGATCTTGGGAAATGTCAAAAAATTTAGTGAACTGAAATTAACACTTTTATACGTCATTTGAAACATGAAAGTGTATAGTTATTAAAAATCGCAATTTGATTTACATACTTCATGCTGTGTTTTGTTGGCCTCCTTCGAAATAAAAGCGGTTGGAGGGCTAATTTTACACCAAGATATTAACGTGATGTTGAAAAGACATATTTGGAAACGAAAGAATTTTTTTAAAAATACAAAATCAATATAATACACATCAAATTTTGTTAACTATAAACATTTATGAAACTGTTTAAGCACATTTGTAAGAGGGGTGTAGAATCTTTGATTCAATTATAAGTAAAAACAAAACGGATATAATTTTCATTTAAATGAAATTATTTTCTTTTCATTTTAACAAGTTTTGTCACATCCGATGATAAGCTTAATAATGACAATATTCCCTAAAATGCTACATTAATTGATTCTTTATTAATCTGCTCAGAGAAACGCACATTATTTAGAATTTAAGAAGATTAAATATTTCGCCATTACCTGATTACGAAGTGTTTGTTAAATATCACGTAAATATCGCACATAGATATCATACAAAAATAAAAGTATATTCGGGGAAAAAATGATTATATTATTTCAAATTATTGAATTTTATGAATTTTCTTATCTATATATACGCTCTTTACAAAGGGTTGAATTGAAAATTCAAGTTATGATTTATCTATAGAGGACTCATGTAATTCATACCCCCCCCCCGCCCCTTCCACCATTTAATCTGTTGATTATTTCAAAGGCAGCCACGTAGTATTGTTTTTTAAAGGGGGGCGCAGCCAGAGAATTTTTTTTACTTACCTGAAAAGTTGACAAGCCGAAAAAAAGGGGGGGGGGGGAGAAAACTTGCACAATGTCGAAAATCCTAGAGGGGGAGGGGAGGCGAACTTTTTTCAATGCCAGCTACTTTCAGTACGAATTATTACACTACATTTTCTGTACATTACTATTAGTGGGGGTGGGGGGGGCAATTAGCCTTTCACTGAACATTTACTATAGTTGAAGTAAGGTTGGAGAAAAAGGGGGGGGGCAGGGGGGCTGCTCCCCCCCCCCCCCCCCTGTTGCTACATGTCTGATTTGTTTAATTGTTTGTGAAAACTTTATCTTCAAATCTCAAAAATTAAACAAAGATCGCCCACCACCCTTAAAAGGTTTGTCAATAATTAAGTTGCATATCACATGTGCTCTATAGAGCAATATACATTCTATGTTCATATAACGTAAATTGAATTTTCAGTACCATTAAAGCATAGACACATACGTTATATGTCTAAGCAACAATTCCAATGGGAAAATTAGGTGCACAATTTTATACATGTTAATATTTGTATTTCTTGCAAAGCAACAAAAATGGAAATGGATTCAATTTCAACCAGTTTCTTGACACCCAACACCCTCTTTTTTTACCCGATGTAGAACACCCGATTTACCCGATGTAAGAAATCATACGGATGCACAAGATATTGAGTGAAAAATGTTCACCTTTGCATGTGCACTTCAATTTGCATTTCTGCACTCTTGCTACAGAAAAAATGACATTTTAAGAAACAGCGTATATTTCTTCATGTTTTAGTATTTACATCATAAAGATTCACTCGCAAATCTGTTCAAACAGCTTTGGAAATTAATACTTATTTACTTTAAAACATGGTAACGTAAATATCGGTAACGTAAATATCTTTCTGAGATTTATCGTAACTTTTAATGCCATTGTTCAATTATTCCACTGTTAATTAAAGGCATATTCTAGTGCTTGAGTGTAAGGCAATTTGACCCATAGGGAACAGTGTAGTTCTCTTACTTAATTTGTGAATAAATACTAACACGTAAATATCGTTGAATTGTTTAACCATTGGTCTTATAAGAAAAGGGGGGCTATTGTTCATAAATACAGATAAGGAGTGTCCTTTTTACCATTCCATGCAATAGAAAGGGTGTTCATGACGTTAAAAAGTTACAACTTAGTCCTATTGAGTCAGTTTATCAATCCTTCCAGTCCTTTTGAATTTCCAAATAGAAAAGTAATAATTCTGCGGTGACATCAAAATTTGATAAATATATTAAAACTTTTAAAAATTTGTGACACGCATATGTGTGAAGGGTGTGATATTCAGAAAATATAACTCAAATGTAGGACAATCTTACTAAGAAAAAGATATGTAAATGATTTAAAACTTCTTTTTGGTTTAAAATAAAAACTACACGATGATCGGCGACAGTAACGTAAATATCGATTTCTGCTATAAAATGTGATTTTCTCCTAAGACAATCATTCTTACTACAACAAACAGTTGTTGCATTTTAATCAGCAACAAGCAATGGTTCATATGAGTGGCAGAAAATAAAATTTATTTGAAATATTATATTACTTAAAACTCGGTACATTATTTAAAGCGAATTGAGACTATAAATTGAGAATGTGTGCTATATGCTGTTCAAAATCTCAATGAATTTGTTCGACTTTATGTTACAAGCGTTTTCAAACCCATGAAGAAGCATTTTTTTCTCTCTCATTATTACATAACAAGTTTTTAATTGGTTTTTTTTAGTATCTAAAAGATATACATGCCGTATAAGTGTTTTATTTTTAAAGAAATAAATATATGTGGTGTCTCATCAAGTTATATATTTTCCACAAATGACATTTCCACTCCATCACTTTACAAAGTTATGAAATATCAATTGGTAAAATTTATTTTCTCTCCGAGTGGAATGTTAAACCGCCTATTATTGAAATATTCATGATCACGTGATCTCGCATGCTGAATTCAGAACGTAAACAAATATGTCAACTGGAAAGCGTGGCTGGCCTGTAGGTGGAGGTTTGAGCCATTCGGCAATGAAAGAAAGAAAAAGACAGTCAGACAGAGAAAAAAAAGAGAAAATCTTTTTTGGTAAACACTTTGAGCGTTGGAGTCCCTTGAGAGGAGAGTTCAATTTCATGTTTATATATATATGAGCTCAGCCTTGCGGGGGTACTTGGTCGAACGGTCAGTAGCTTTCTTGCGTCACGATTGGTAGGGCTAAAGGATATCAAGTTTTTATTAAATATATATATAGAAAAATGTTTTTTTTTATTTTATTATATTTTTATGTTGTCTTGAAACAAACTCAACAGAACGGTAAATGACTTCCGACAATGTATTTGTACAATGTATGGTTACATACTTTCTAAAACGAGGGGCCCCAGTAAGGGACAATCGATGATAATTCTCGCGATACTTTTCCAGCGAACATGCACAGTTCCAGCATAACCGTCAATCTTTCATAAATATGCATTAGATTATAGAATTCTTTACCTTATACTTTGTTAGTACTGAATAATATTTCGTCGAATTTGCAAGAATACTTCATTTTTGATAGGTTATTATACTTAAGAAATTTTTGTTTGGTTTCAGCTGTGTAAAAATACTGTTTAACACGGCATATACTAGTATATCTTTAATGATTATAAATGCCAACACTATTTCGAAATCTCTTCCAACTGTAATGGTAGTTCCCCAGTCCTTGTGATGTAAGTTCTCAACGGTTTTTGAATACATTTCTTTTTTTCAGAGTTCAACAGTTTAAGAGTTTTTTCTCACTTCTCCAAAGAAGGCTTGACCTGAAAGATGAATTTTGAACATGGATCATTGAGAGATAAATTTACTCTACAGTTTAAACACCTAACGTTATGATGAAAGAGATAAAATAATATCAAATTAGATTTTTTTAGGTCACCTAATTCATCACAAAGCAATTTACTTTTTCAAGTATACACAGATACATACACATAAAAGGAGACATCATCACATGATCTGTGGATCACAGGAAAACTTGAACAAAACTTTTGATAAGGAATACATGTAAAGAGTGCTGACTCGAAAATTGAATATATATAATGAATATTAAAACCAAGAGAATTAATAACCATGTAGTGTTAATCAATCTTTTTATGCGTGTGTCATATTTCTTTATTAAAAATAAAGGCTAAAATAATTTCTTCATAATTTTAATAAGTTCTTTAATTTAACATTTAAATGATATGTAAAATGACGGGATGTGTACCTTTATTCAATGAGTTGTTTCAGATACTATTATTCTACCATGATATTGATAAAATCATACCCACGAACAAACGTTCTATATTTGATGTATATAGTATGAAAACTGCTGTCATCAAAATTAAATAAATTCAAATCCAAGATAAAAAAATCGTAATTTTTCTATTCAACAATAATCTATTCCACCCTTTATTTGAACGGGTTATCATTCATTGAAAAAGGTGACCAGACATTTTGGGCTTTTATCTTTGGAACCTTGTTGAAATCAAATCGGTGATGCTCGTGTTAATTCTTGTATTGCTGGCACACGCCAATGCGCAATGTCAGATTAATGGAGGGACAGTCCGGTGTAGAAGAGCAGAATTGCCAGACTACTATCGTCGCCATCATCAGTAGACTGAGAGGAGCGGTCAATTTGATGACTTTTCAATATCTATAGATTCATTGTCCACCCCTCAAATGTGAAATGGGAGGAAATTCAAAACAAAACTCCTAAATGTATTTGTATCGTCTGTCCTTATGGTAAAAAAAAATTTTTTTTCTTAAATAATTCTTTCGAAACATTATGTTAAAAAATATGTTATATTCAAATTGATTGAAAATAATATGGTTTTAAAAAATACATTCATGAACATACCTGATAGCGTCACTCGCACTTCTGCATTCAATGTTTACTTATTCGTGTGGATGTTTTTACTACTTCTCCGATGTTTTGATGGATGTATAGAACCTGAGAATATACGATTTACATCTTTAAAACGTCCAGATATCTATCACAAGGCATCTGAGGTAATTTAACTTTTTGATTGCAGTCATTTGACTTCATTTTTTGGTGCAAATCCGAGACGATACTGCCTTGGGCCAGATCGACAGGCCCATTCGATAGGTGCATTTTATACAGCTTCTGTGACATTTTCTGTGCGGAAGAAGGATTTTTTACATAAAAGGCGGGTCATATCAAATTATAGACTAGTTTGGGACATTTTAAATGAAGTAGACATTTGATTGAGATTTGTGATTTCAATTTGAGTGCGTTTGAATTTTGCGTCATGGATTTCAATGACAAAATTATTCAACATCCAGACTATAGTGACATATCCAGTGATGATGATTTCGTACGAGAGAACAGTGACAGTAACACTATGGAATGTTTTAAAAGTGATCTGATTGAAATTTCAAACAAGAATGTGAGGAAGAAATCAGAAATGAACAGAGTGAGGATGACAATGTAGTGACAGTGACACACACAATAGGAATCACAATGACTTAATCCATTCCGTACAAAAATAGTGAAGTGACGGGGGAAAACATATCTCTGAATATCTATTTCTTAGAGGGGCACATGCAAATTACTTGGTCTGGTTTAAGTTATACTAGTAAAAGCATTATAAAACATTAGCTATTAAGAACCTGGCCTATGTTTATTCTATACACAGATTTCATTTTAACCATTTATTTACAGCACCACGGCGTCACAACCTAAAAAAAGTTCTAAATTTTCAACAGTGGGTTCATCCCCAGCTACATCACAAGTAACGCCAATCCATCAAATTGAGAATATGATTATGACCTGCATGCCATGAATGATTCCGACTAGGGCAGACAACTTCAGGCAATACATGAAAGAAAATCATGATTAGTCACAACAAACCAGTCATCAACCAACGCCTTCATTGTGGCAAGAGATCGTTTCGCCACCATCAACATTAGATACAAACCATGTTAATACCTCAAATGAGGCCTCGGTCATACAATCGCCGCATGATATTTCAAGCTTCACTTATCTTGATTGAATATGTATATATTATTATTCTTTATACTTATAATTCTTTAATCTGAAAATAATTTGAAGTGTAATTGAGTTTTGTTGGACCAGGAGTATGTTGTTTTCATTTCAGGTCATCTTTATTTCACCTTTATTTATCCATGGTTATTTCAATAATTGCTAGTAAACAAAATATTCATGGATCCCGCTATACGTTTAACCTGAAACTTACGCTAAAGAGAACTTAAGGACTAGTCGTCAAATGGTTACTTGAGATGAAAAATAAATTTCGCTGTAAATTTTCCATCCCAACTTTACATCTATTTACCTTTAACTTTGTACGACTTCACTTTCTTTAGTTTCTACCATATTTGTTAACTCAAGCTTCTATTCATTCGAGCAATCAGTAAGCAATTCTTCCTAATTCCAGATGATAACGAAATTCATAAAACAGTTCAAATACTATAAGATTCGTTTTTAAGATCTTTTTTCTAACATTCTAAGGAAAAGTTAATCTGAATGAAAGGTATTTTGATGAACATAAGGTATGAAGTTTTTCCGAACGAGTTAACATTTCCTTCACGACACATAATATAAAACTATAGACTGAGGGGAAATAAAGTTCCGGTATCTTTCTTTATAATTTCTTTTTGTATGTACTGTATACATACATAAGAAATAAAGTCACTTTCGGGAAAAGGCAATTTATCTCCAGGAGTCACCATATTTTATCGCTACGATGCACATGAATTATAAATATTTACAAGGTTAACCATGTCAACGCCTACATAGTCGTTTGACCAAAAAATAAATAAATAAATAAATAAATAAATGGGATATCTGTCAGGTGTGTTGTAAACTAATAAAGTGGACGTGAAAAAAATTCTCAGTTTAATATGGATATACTGATTTATACAGCTATAAGTATAACAATGTAGTCTTGTTTTCGGGAGAGAAACACACACGAATGGGGTTCAAGCCTAGTATTCCGACGGTCCGATAGTCCGACAGCCCAGTAGTCCGACGGTCCGATAGTCCGACGGCCCGGTAGTCCGACGGTTCGATAGTCCGACAGCCCGGTAGTCCGACGGTCCGATAGTCCGACGGCCCGGTAGTCCGACATTTTGACCACTACCAATATATTTAAGAATTAAAATTAATCCTATCGGACAATATTTGAAGGAAATTACGAGAGACTGCTAAAACCGACAGGGTCTGATCATGTTAATAAATCAGAAAGTTTCTTACAAAAACTTCTAATGCGTGAACGGATAATCAGTGAAACGGAGTGCATTATTATCATTAGGTCTTTCCTCCTTTCCGTGGAAAGACCTCTTGAAATGCTTATGTTTCTTCTTCTTATTTTTCAGTTATCGACTTTTGAACCGAAAGAC
>NW_026930959.1:0-46850 GCF_032062105.1 Saccostrea cuccullata
AATAGCATCTAAGATGTACTGTATTCTGAATAATTATGGGTTATTTGATAATTATTAAAAAAATGAAGTTCTAGAAGGATTAATTTAAAAGCAAACCTAAATAGCTAGACTAAGTTATATGTTACCATGGCAACACAAATATTCTATACGTTTTACAAAAGGAAAATGCACGTACAAAATGTAGTCTGAAAGATTTTAACACAAACATAACGAAAAATACACGAATCCGAAAAAAAATTACACAATTTAGGGGTATAATATGCACAAACAAAAATCAAAAATTGCACGAGCAGAGGAAACTAGAAACTAGATGCTGTCATGAGACAGTAATACTCGCACTAAGGTGTTTTTCTCTAAATGCACTCCTTCAAATTGGGCTTTACCAAGGGAAAAAAAGTCAATATAATTCAATAATTCACATAATACATGTATTCATCAAATCGAGCATAATAATTATGCTCAGGTGACCGTGTGACCCATGAGCCTCTTATAGGTACATGTATTTCATATTCTTATTTCCTTAAAACAGAATTTAACTAGTGCTAATTGTAACGGGGACCGTTACAGATGTTCCCCAAACGCTCCCCATCTCCCTTTTGGTGCCATATTCCCTGTTAGCTTCATTAAATAAGACAAACTTTATGCATTTGAGACTTTAACAACGTTTACCCAGAAGGGTACCAAGTTCATTCAAATTTTAGCATTGCACGCGTGCGCATATGAATGTACGTGCGTAATGACCATATCATCATGTCTACACTATCTATATACTTTTATATACTAAAAATTAAAGTATTTAATCCAAAAGTATTAAAAAATAGGCTCATTCAAGTGTATTTTTGGTTTTACTTATTTCACGTGCACGCACGTGCATACATGAGCATGGTAACATACTCTTGTAGAAGTCCATTACATCTATCTATGTTCTAAATCCCACCCCGTTTGGTTGAAAACCAAGGGAGTTCTAGTTGATTAAAGTTTCAGCCAATCAGATTGCAGCGTACGTTCAGGCACGTTTTTTGATGTGCATGGTGATCAAACCCTCTTGTAGAAGTCCATTATATCTATCAATGTTCCAAATCTCATCCTGTTTGTTTGAAAATTAAAGGAGTAATAGCTATTTAAAGTTTCAGCCAATCAGATTGCAGCGCACGTACACGCACGTGTATGGATGTGCATGGTGACCATACCTTCTTGTAGAAGTCTATTATATCTATCTATGTTCCAAATCCCATCCTGTTTGGTTGAAAACCAAGGGAGTTACAGCTATTTAAAGTTTCAGCCAATCAGATTGCAGCACACGTGCATGCACGTGTTTTCTTGATAATTGCTATATATCATGTTGTAGGATATCCTAATGCATGGCTATATTTAAAATTTCAAAGGATTTCATCAAAAACCAAGAAAGATATTGAGACTTTAGTTTCAGCCAATAAGAGCGAAGCGCACGTGCATGCACGTGAGATCTTGCTATTTTGCCCATGTCATATTGTCTATGCTACTACTTTATCCTTATATTATGAGTTTCAAAGCATTTCATCAAAACAGTAAAGATTTACGTCTATATCAATTAAATCGGTCATTTCACGTGTTGCTCGTGCGCGCTCTTGCAAGCACGTGCACACAAAATGGCATGTTGACAATGTCATCTTATCTACATTTATAATATGTCTACATATTCTAAATATCAAAGCGTTACATCGCAAAAAATGTAAAAGTTACGGCAATTTCAAGTATATTGGTCATTTCACGTGTTGCACGTGCGCGCTCTTGCAAGCACGTGCGCGCAAAATGACCTTCGTTCCGCAAATCTACATAACATGCCTACTTACCCTAAAAAGGTTTCCCCTTAATCAGATGTGTACTTTACAAGATCATTCGCGGACAAAATTTTCCCGAGAAGAAAAATAATAATAATAATAACTAGAGCAAAGCTCGTTGCAAAGCAACGAGTGGGTCTTCCTTCCTAGCGATAAGCAAAAGATTAAATGTTTCTGTCTAGATTGTCAACTTTGCTAACATTCTCTTTTTCGATTTGTCTCAGAAACCCTTACTTGAATTCTTTAATTTGGTGTGAGCATGAAGTCTAAAGGGTACTCTCTCTAACAGCATTCTTAAAATCGTATCCACAACAGTTTAACTTCCAATATTATGACTTTTGATATCGGATATATCATGTTTGTTGCAATTATGTTTGTGAAACGTGTCATACTACAGAAACATAAGTGTTTTGCTACATTACCATCTTAAAAATGGCTTTAAAATCATTTAATATACAATATAACTAGGTAAATAAAATAAAAAAATTATATAATAATTCAAAAAATCCAAATGTATTTACAATAATGATGAACAATCTTCATTAGTTGCAATCAGTAAGTAGAACAATACTTTTATAATAAACGCACAGAAATGTGTTGTGTATGTTTCGAATTTGCAGCTTTCCACTAGCAACTGGTGGTACCTCAATAGGAGTGTAAAATTCTCTGAAAGGTATATTGTAAACATATTACATATGGCTGTGTATTCTTTTTTAGCGGCTTTGGTGGAATGCAGCAATCACTAAATCAAGTACAAAGCTAAAAGTCTTGTACATAAACATAAATAAGAATATCTACGCTAACTTATTCAAAAGTCAATTTCCACCAAATATTGTACAAGCTAAATATAATACATTTACAGCATTAAAGAAACAAATCTCTTTGAAGGTATTGCCCTGCATAAGAACAATTTGAATCCCCTACACTAAGGATGCTCTGTGCCAAGTTTCACTTTGGTTCTGGAAAATGATATTGTGAAATTTTAGACAATGATGATAATGGATAAAATTATGTTTTTAAAAAATTTACTGGTTCCTTTAGCTCAGATGGGCTAATAAGTATGCAACAGGCACAGTTTTGCAGTTGACATTGAAATGCGACTGGACATCTCTTCAATCTTGTTTTAGAAAACTACATGTACATGCCCTATGTACTGAATTCCTTAGAATCATACACATGTTTATGCCTTTAATTAGTTGTATGTGCCAAAATAAAATTTTTTTTTACATTATACTGTAAAAAATACACATACATGTATTACAAGATCTTCTATTCCTGCTGAAGACAGAGGATCTATCTTAATCATTAGAATAAGTAAATCTAAACTTTGAAAGGGAAGACCTTAATAAAGAGGTCAACATGCTACACAAACAAAATATTATTATATTTAAAAATAACATTTATTCCAATGTAATTACTGGTACATGTATTTCTGTTACAAAAACTATTTCACTTGAAAAACTGAGAGCAATTGATATGTTCATATTTGTGGATTTATGTTGTCAAATCAAAATTTAAAAATGATACACAGTGTGTTTAAAAATTGTCTTCACAAACCAAAACTTGACTTATTTTCACAATGCTATTTATTCCATGTCACATCCAAACAGATGATCTTCTGGCAAATCATGGTCATGCTTGGTATCAAAATTCAGTCTTCAGATGAGTCACACCTATCCAAAAGAAATTGAAATTTTTTAATCTATAATTCTTTTACTAATAACATGAATAAAAAGTGCAATTCATGAGATTATAAATTAGATTATCAAATTGAGAGATAAGATATTGTCACATTTTCTGTGTATAATTTGTAAATTTTAATGTACTCTTTCATCAATTAAAAGAAGTTTACACCAATTAAGGCAGTCATTTATGCTATTCCCTAATAAGACAACATACAAGTGCAAAGTAATCATGCACTAGTGGGTTTAGGATAATGTGCTAGAGTATTTATGACAACATACTAGCACGAGGTGACAATGTGCTAGCATGTACGTCAGTGATAATATGCCAGCACACTGAATCCAACATGCAGTGAAGCTAACACTCAACAGATTGTTTAAAGTTGTGTTTGCATGATATTTTGTTTTGTGTTAACACAGCAGCGTGTTGTTTAAAGCTGCATTGGAGTGGCAGTCTGTTGAAATTAACATGCTAACACACTGCAACTTCACATCATTGGAACACCATAATTTTAAAACTGACAAACCAATATCTTATGATTACTAACTAGGTAATTGCAACTGTAAATGCTGATTTCATGGTGACAATAATACCGGTAATTCACTGTATATCTGAGAACTGATCAATTATAATAAGGCGTGTCCAGATAGGGCCACTTGCTAAAGCTCAATAGCACTTTCATAAAAGCGTGCCATCTTACCGACACAAAAGACGCCATTAGGCTATCACACAGCTCGCCATCACAACACTGAAAAACACTTTCGCACTAACACAAGTTCGCACCACACGCTGTCACACTAACACACAACACACTGTCACGCTAATACAATTTCACACAACAAAATATCAGGCTAACACGAGTTCACACAACACACTATCATGCTAACACGAATTCACAAACACGCTGTCTCGCTAACACAAGTTCACACAACACGCTGTCTCGCTAACACAAGTTTTACACAACACGCAGTCTCGCTAATACGAGTTCATACAACACACTGTCTAGCTAACACAAGTACACGCAGTCTCGCTAATACGAGTTCATACAACACACTGTCTAGCTAACACAAGTACACGCAACACACTGTCACGCTTAGATGAATTCACACAACACACTGTCACGCTAACATGAGTTTACACAACACGCAGTCTCACTAACACGCGTTTACACAATACACTGTCACGCTAACACGAGTTTACACAATACACTGTCACGCTAACACAAAGTCACAAAACAGGCTGTCTCACTATTCACTAACACAAGTTCGCACCAAATGCTGTTGCGATAACACACTGTCATCCTAATACCATTTCACACAACACACTGTCATTCTAATACCATTTCACACAACACACTGTCAGGCTAACACGAGTACACAACACACTGTCACGCTAACACGAATTCTCAAAACAGGCTGTCTCACTATTCACTAACACAAGTTCGCACCAAACGCTGTTGCGATAACACACTGTCATCCTAATACCATTTCACACAACACACTGTCATCCTAATACCATTTCACACAACACACTGTCAGGCTAACACGAGTTCACACAACACACTGTCACGCTAACACAAATTCAAAAAACATGCAATATCGCTAACACGAGTTCACATAACACGCAGTCTGGCTAACACGAGTTCACACAATATGCAATCTTGCTAACACGAGTTCACACAACACACTATCTCTCTAACACCAGTTCACACGACAAATTTTCAGGATAACAAGTTCACACAACACACTGTCACGCTAACACGAATTCACACAACATGCTGTCTCGTTAATAAGAATACACACAACACGCTGTCTCGCTAACATGAGTTTACACAACACGCAGTCTCGCTAACACGAGTTTACACAACACGCAGTCTCACTAACACCAGTTTACACAACACGAAGTCTGGCTAATACGAGTTCAATCAACACTCTGTCTAGCTAACACGAGTTACACAACACACTGTCACACTTACACTTTATACACGATTTTACACAACACGCTGTCCCGCTAACACGAGTTTACGCAACACATTGTCAAGCTAACAAGAATTCACACAACCCACTGTCAGGCTAACACAATTAAGTTCACAAAACACACTGCCTTGCTAACACAAATTCATACAACACACTGTCTCGCTAACACAAGTTCACACAACACACTCACATTGCTGAGTTTAAAGTAAAGGTCTACCCTAATTTGAAGAGGTTTAAAACTAACATATCTCTATATTAGTAAAAAGCTTCAAATTTAAGACAAAAACATTTATGCAGTAATGTTCCTTAACATGCATCTGGCATATAAAATGAATGAGACCTTAAAAACCTCACAGTACATGTTTACTTAGCTAATTAAAGGTCTAAATTGATGCTATTCAACAATATATATCAACATCTCTAAGTATGTGAATGAGTGAAATTCTCAAATAAATATTATAAATCAAAGTATCAATAAGAAGCTGAACCTTATGTCGCAGGTTCCAATCCCATTGCTAAATGCTTTAGACAGGTTACTCCTTTGAGACTGCATAAACCAAGATTCTGTGTCACGGTAGGTGTTAGCACAAAATGGATCTCATACTTCTTAAAGGCAATAAGTGCTGAGTACAAGTCTATATTTGCAGCTAATACCATCCCAAGTGGTGGCACCATGAAATGACTGAAAAATGTATGATTAAGGCAAGTAAACAAACATTAAACCATTACAGCAGTCTTATCAAACAAAAAAAGCAAACTTTCTATTATTACAATTTTTTTAAACAAATTTCTTTTGCAATTTAACTGAGCAATATTTGTCCTTTTTTGTCAGTAAAGTATGATATTAAATAATTAAGACTTTTTGAGAACATCTATTTATAGCGAGTCCAGACAGCAGCACAAATCCCTGCCCATAATGCGAGCTCTTATGATAACACCTTGGCAAAAGAAGATTGTGACTTGCACATTGCTCCACACAATTTTTCCGCAGTATACTTTGGACACACAGTGCTTAGCTTCTTTAACATGTTTAAGCTACATTCAAAATTCATTTCTATTTAATATGAATTAGCTATCCTTACTCATGTTCACATGGAGCTAATGGGAAGTAATTTAACGAACAGTGAATTCATTCGAATTAAACATTTGAATAAACTTTCAGTGTGAACATTGAGCATGGATGCACCAAATGTCAAATGCGGCTTGACAAGCACAATCTAAATTAAAACTAAATAAGTATCTGCCCTCACCCTTACAGTCACACTGTCAATATATAATTAGTTGAATATATTCTGTAACATTAAGTGCAGTTTGAATTATAGAGTATGATCACTATGATAGATAGTAGGACTGTTGAAATTACATCCTCAAAGAACTATATGCGGTATATTGCATATGTTTGCCCCCACAAAAGTCAAATTTTGAAAACTTCCTGAAATGTGCTGAATTCAATAAATTGTACGAGAAATATAAGTTAACAGAAAATATTATAGTTCCAGAGCAGTGTATTCACAATTTCTGTTTTTATGACGTCACAAACTAGTCCGATTTTATATCCTTTTTCAGAAAGAGGACAAAATGGACAAAATTTCAACAATTTAAGCTTTAAAATTTATAGAGCGCATGTGTGTTCAGGAACAATATTGACATATTTCATTGATATTATCATTCTACACATTATATAAAAATATTTATCCTGAACACACATGCGCTCGGTGACTTTTATTTAAAATATCGACGAAATATGTACATTTTTCTGCAAAATTCATAAAAAACTGAAATTTACGTCATATTTGTGACGTCATTACGTACATATGACGTCATTACTTATGAAATTATTCAGTGCTTTGAAGTCAGCATATACTCCCCTGTTTAAGGACTTAATTAAATATTACTCCATCAAAGTTTGATTTTGGGGGGCAAATGTTGGTTAATACCGCATATAGTTCTTTAAAAAAAATAAAATATAAAGCTGTGGGGATTTACAAGGCAAACAGAGAGCGTCTGAACTGTAAAACAGATAATATATCGGTGTGTCTGTGTATTTCTAATTAAATAACATCAATGTACGTCACTGTCATGTAATCAGTAGTGTAAATTTTAAGTAATAAAAATATTCTAACCTTCATTCCAATGGTCCAAGCCAATCATACATTAAAATGTCGCCGTCAGCTCTTTCATCACTCGATACAATTATCACTGGGGAATCCGAAGCAGAGTCAAGAGTGTTCATCCTTGTTAATGTGACAGTCAGAATTTCCTCGTAAACAATTCACACAAGATTCTTAGAATATATGAATCGGGATAATTCTGCTTAGAATAATGTTCCAGAGAAGTGACAAAGTACTTCGTAGCTCCAGATTAAATGAGTGTGCATGTCTACAAACGGATTCTTTGTGAGAAAATGTTCAACTTCACAAATCATTCTATTTTCAGTTTGTAAACCATGACAAACATGTGTCCGACGTCGACTCGAAGGGGCACACTAAAAACGGGATATACTAGAGACCTGATATTTACCTGACGTTTAAATTTTTAATTACATGGTAATATTGAGTATTTTAAATTACTTATGTACAGACTTTATGACTTAGAGGCATATGCTATACAAAAATTCAATTGTTTGGAACATTTACAGACAAATTTGAATCAGGTCAAATAAGTGTTTAGTACATCGCGTCTTTAGTACCTTCCTATTTCCCACAATGCCGCGCGTTGTTTACAAACAAGCGCGAAAAAACCCTCTAAACTAGGTACTAATTATTGTTGTGTACATCATCACATTTTAAAATTATTTGAATAAACAGAAAACAAAGAAACACCGAATCAAAACTATATCTTTTAGATGCATCAACTAAAAATGTGCACATGTATGCAGTAAAGGCTTGGCTGGATATAGTAGACAACTTGTTCCTGAAAGGTTTCTCACATACATGTACTTGTTTTATATAAAAAAACAATTAAATATAGCTGGAATTTTATTTCTTTTTATATCAAATGACAAGATTTTATAAGTTCGAAATTATTTCAGTCAAACTTTTTCATAATATACCAATATTTTTAGCTATCAGAAAAAACGTGTATACATGAGCTATTCCCCATTTTCAAAAGGTGAGTTATTTCCCCTGAAGGGAACTCTTTTACTGTGTTTAATACGCATGCGCTATAAATAAAGTCACTTCCGCGGACGTTCTTGATGTAAACATGTTCATGGTGTAATGCCTCTGTCATATGGAAAAATGTTATTGTGTTTGTGAATAAAAAGAAATCTTAACTGATTCGTATTTTTTTAAATTGCCCACTCATTGTCTCTTTCTGGATTTGTATTAATCTGTACAGTAGTATAATAAGGCGCTGCGTCCGCCCCCCCCCCCCCCCTTACAAAAAACAGAAAAGAAACAAATTACTGATAAAATACTGATGCATATTCGAATAGGCCTATTTAAAAAAAATAAATAAAATAAAAAACAAATTTTCGGTAGTGGATGTTCAGCAAACGGATCATCACTATTTACAAAATGTGCAGAACAAATGTAAGAATTTTTAGTTTTTACGAATTAATCTAGCATGCTGCAGCCATATTTTCTTCTCTGCATATCTAGGAATTTTTTGGAGACTGATGACATGTCCATCTACAGTTTTACCCCTGAAATTGTTGCATATACAGCAGTAGTTCGTCTTCCGCGACCGATACCAAGAAACTGCGTTTTTGCTCGATTGTATGTCATAAAATAGAACTTTTACTTACAAGAACACATTTGGTGACAATTAAAGGCCTATTTCATTTAAATTAACCGTGTTTCCAGAATTTTTTATTTGTAAAATAATTGATTCACTGCATGCATAGTATTAAAAACTTTGAATGGAATTCTAAATGAATAATTTAATCTCATGTGCTCATGTAACGAAGAAAGACTAATTAAAATAGCATCGACCTGAATTCGTGTTACATATGTTGTATAAAGTCTGAGCTGCATTTAATCAAAGTTTTAGTGCAGGATCTTAGCATATGTACATGCATATTCCCGAGGAAAATACACGTTTTGTTTTAGATCAGAGAATTGACAGCAGAAACACGAAATTGATACAATAATTTCCTAGCGTATTTCTTTTTAATTAACGGAAAACATTATTTTCTCAAGTGTTATTAATGTTTTACTTTTTCTATTGAAAATGTTCATTGAAAGCTGCCACCCCCCCCCCCCCCCCCCCCCCAACACACACACAGTTTATACAACGGTAAAGTTATATAAGGGAAATATAGTATTGTATGCCAAGGAACTGGAACTGAAATAAGTAGCTTTTCGACTTTGGGCAAGGTTTTTCTTTGCTTGTCAACTTTTCCAGGTAAGAAAAAACATATTTCTTTGGCTGCCCCCCCCCCCCACTTTTAAAGACGATGATACGTGCCTGGCTAATTCGTATAGCTTTCTAGAAAGGGGGGGCAACAGACCCTTTACAAAATCGCTTATTATCTAAAAAAAAAAAATTGCAAACCGTTTCCTTCTTTTAAAATTTTTAATGCAGCGTGTAAGTTGATCACTATTTTGTTGGATTATCGTAACGTGTAGTCCGCGGAAGTTGTGCTAGTGTAGAAGAGTTCCGATTTTGAGGGGAGATAACTCACTTTTGAAAATGGGGAATTAACCCCTAATTATAGGGGCCAGCCCCTTTTCATTAATCTAATATGAAAGCTCTCGTAATTACACACAACTTTTGTTATATATTTCTTACCAAATTATTCTCGGTTCAAAAGTTATTACACAAAAAATAGCAAAAATTCAAGAAAAAAAATTACTAAAATTTGCCGTTTTATAGCTTCCAAACTTTAGGAAATCAGCTTATAATTTTATCGTTCTGCACATCTACAATGTATTGGCTACAAGTTCTCCAACTTTCGTGTAAATATCTTACGTCGTTCTTGAGATTTTTAGTGGAAACGAGACATCAAAATTATCAATTAAAGGGCAATAACTCACAATTACAGGCATGCATCAAAAAATTGAGAACAGGTGTAAATAGGTTTAATTACAAGGTATCTAACCTGAAAGTTTCATAAAAATCAGTCCAAAGGTCTTTGAGAAATTGCCTGTCAAAAATCGAGCGGGAAAAAAAAAATAAAATAATAATAAGAAACAGTAGAATAACAGTAGGGTCTTCCGAAGGAAGCGGAAGACCCTAATAAGAAACAGAGTAAAAACAATATGTTCCCAAACTCCGTTTGGGGAACACAATTAATGATGTAAATTCGGTTTGATAAAGGGGGGGGGGGGGGGTAGTATGTTTTTTTTGGCCCATCATTGGAACTTTTAATATCTATTTTCTAATTAATACAGATCAACAACAAATAATATTATTCAAATTAGTGTAAAGCGTTTTTGATGATTTTTTTTTTTCAAAATGTGCCAACTTTAGGCAGAAACTCCTCGAAAGCTGCCATATACCAGTCTAGTCGAACCCTCAAACGAGGGTATACCCTCAAACGAGGGTTTTCCTTCCCTAAATGCAACGCTCGAAAGCGGAAGAACGATAACTCTTCTTATTTAAAAAATAAATATTTTTTTAAAAAATCAAAAACATACAAAAATGAATTGTCTACACCTCTGTTTTCAATTAAAAAAAAATAATAAAAATGTTTTCGTCTTTATTTACGTCATTTCTGAGGCACAAAAGTTTGTTTACAGGACAGAGGAAATTCGAACATGCACAAAGAAAGTATCGAAAAATAATAAATAACATGCTAATTACACAAGATTTTTAATACCGGGGAAGGGAATTATATGTAGTTCAACTTTAAACAAGCAATTGTTTGTTTATTCATCCGTTTTATTAAATTATGAATAAAAAATCTAGCATGGAGGTCAAGGCACAGAATACGCTAACTTTGGGGGAGAAAAAGTCTCGATTTTTACAATAAACATATACTTTTTCGCAATACAATCTCTTTAAACATCTTTAATCTATCAAATTTGAGTACATACAGAGCTACGAAATAATCCATCACTTTGCACGAGCATATTTTGTGGACCACACGTTTTTCCGTGAAAACGGCACTTTTTGAGTTTCTGCGCATGCGCCGTACCCCCATTTGAAGGTACGGATATCCAACATCCGTTTACCCCCGTTTGACGGTTCGACTAGACTGTATACCCAAATGTGTACACCAGGTCACGTGATCCTCACATCGTTAGTGTTAGCTTGATGACGCGACCTCTGTTAGTTTAGAATGGCCATATACTAGTACCCAATTAATTTGTCGACCCCAACCTCTTTCCCATCAACACACACACAAACACACCCTATTTGCCTGGCAAGTTACTGTACAGTTATTGAAGAATTATTTTTGGGTATCACTAGAGATTCTGATGGGCGGTGATTAGCTGCAGATCTGTAGCGTTATGGTTTTATATATTTGTCTTTGACCTATTTGTCTTTTTTGCGCTCTTTTGGGGAGAATTTCTCCACTTTCCAGCATCGTTCAATCAACTATCTTTCAACCCCTAATTCTAGACACATTATTTATTTAATTTGTATATTTTATCCGTTTCCAAACCCTTTATAGTCATCTCTACAAGTGATAAACTCGCATGATTAAAATTATTTGTCAGATTACTAAAAATTCATATCCAGCGAGTTTATTGCCTGTAGAGACAACTAAATGGTTGAGAGGTGGATAAACTATACATATTGGCTACAGAATGTGTCTAGAATTAGGGGGCGAAAGGTAGTTGATTGACAAAAGCTTAAAGTGTATGGAAGGGAATTACCGCCAAAAGTCTATGTATCTTGCTTTTATTCTTATTCTGCCTACTTCTTTATGCTTTGTTATTATTGTAATTATATGTCACTTTATTCTTTTCATATTCGTCTTTATTACATTTTACTTTGACTTTTATCCTTCTTCATTTCGTCCTAACTTCTATGTTTCTTTATTCTTATTAAGTCATTTTATTTTATTTTAAATTGATACAGTATCTTAGATGATGATCTCTATTACGAACGTTAACTCAATCACGCAAACAATGAAGCATATTCAATGAAGACGAATACGAGTTGTCCTAATTTAGTGCCGCATTATAACGCTAGGTGGCAGGGGTGTTCGCTAAGAGTGTAGGTAAAACTAGGTAAGCAAACCGGGCCGGGGTTATTCGAGTTTTTTTTTTCAATTTTCTGCCTTAATACTTTATCAATCGAATTTTCAAATGTTAGTTCAGGTATATACCCGATACATGACATTCCCTCGGAAGTCTCGCTGGATGGTAAGATTTCCCCTGGAAGACTGACAACATAGTGATGCTTCCTTCGAAAGACTATACAGTGGGACTTCCCCCGGGGTATAGCTAGTCTTTCGTGGGAAATCTCGCTATATATAGCAATACGCCCCCAACCCCTTCATAGCAACCCTTCCCGCGAATAGTTTTTTTTAATCGTAAAACAATGTTTATATATGTATATACGAACGTTTCCAGTTTTTGAAGAAAAGTTATCCGTCCTATACACATGATACATGTATGAATAAATATTTAAATAATGTCATTTTAAAAGTGCTTTATAATTAAATCATTTTAACCAATAGTTAAACATAGATAATCTTCACGAGAACATATGGATAATGACTCTTTCTCCCCCCCCCTCCCCCTGGGTTAAGTCGCCGCGTTGCACTGTGGTTACGGCGTCTGCTCTAAAGTCACGAAGTGCACGAAAAAAGATCCCTCACTGCTCAATGGCTATAAGTGCCAAGGATGTAGGACAAATTTGCAGCTCTCCACCGGCAAGATGTGGCTTCTCCTTTTGAGTTAAAATTTCTCGCAAGGGACATTATACAATGTACAATCAAACCACAAGTCTCAATATATACTGACCAGGGTCGTAGCATCGGGGGGGGGGGGGGGGCTGCCCCCCCCCCCCCACTTTTTTCACCAAGAATACTATTAGTATAGGAAATGTGAATTGAAAGGATGGTTGCCCCCCCCCCCCCCCTCCCCCACCAAATTTTTTTTTCCACTTTGGGCAATTTTCAAATTTTTTTTTTTTTTTTTTGCTTGTCAACTTTTTTTTTTTGCTTTTAAAATTTTTCAGGTAATTAAAAAATTTTCTCTGGTTGCCCCCCCCCCCCCCCCCTTTCAAAATCAATGCTACGTGCCTGCTGACTTCCGGTTGGACGACCTCCTATGGGGTGGCCACGAAACATTTTCCTAAACATAACTTTTTACTACTGGAAAACATCAGCGAAAGGCTTGTTGCCCCTATCCCTTACCCTTTTTGTGGCAGTACTAATAGTCAATTTATATATTAAAAGTCATGTACTTATTGGCATGAGTAAAATTTAGTACTGAAAAAAAGTTGACGACCCCTCCCCCCTCACCACCACCAAACAGAATTTTCGAGTTCTAAGGTTTTTTTTTTTTTTGCTCTCCTGGCTGATAACAAATACGATGCGTACTAAAGATATTTCTTTCTTTATTGAAAATTAAGTGCTATTTTGATATAAAATATTAACGCTGAAAATAAGACCAGGGAGTTTCTAGTATGTCTGGATGCATGAAGCCTAGTTCTTACTTCGCCTACCATGCGCGGATCTAGAGGGGGCTGGGGTGTTAGGAACCCCTGGAATTAACAAGGTTTAAAAATATATACTAAAGTAGGGAAAAAAGTTAAACGCTCCCTACGAAATAGGATTTTGACGTTTGGGAGAGTTTAGGTTTTTTTATGCTCGTCAAGAAATTTCTGGGATTGGAATTTTTTTTTTGGACTGGGGTGGAAACCCCCCCCCCCCCCCACTGGAAAAAAAATTTTCGATCCGCGCCTGCCTACCCATAGAATCACGCACATGAGCAATTACTATCTGTCGTGAAATGAAGTTCAGTTCAGTGGAAGGTTCTGAAAAACAACCAAATTTATGAGGGTTAACTAGTATCAAAATATTGAACATTTTTATACCAATTAAACTGGAATTCAATTATCCAACAAATAATTAACTTTAATAGAGTTATATTTTTCAGGCGAGAGAACAGAGACGTAGCATTGTACGTTTTTGAAAGTGGGAAGGAGGCAACAAGAGAATAAATATTAAAGCTACCCGGCTGAAAACAACTTGACAAGCGCAAAAAAAAACCATGAAATTGCCCAAACTTGAAAATACATACTAGGCGTCGGAACCGTGGAGGGGGTGGGGGGCTTAGCCCCCACTTTTTTTTCAAGAGATATACTTAGTATAGACGTCGACGTTCCTGCATAGGATAAGCCCCCCCCCCCCTTTCCATGGATACGATGCAGTATAGGTTTAAAATGGGGAAAGTGGTGGTGTATGAAAAAAAAAAACTTTGGCACTGGAGTTCGAATCTACCCCCCCTTCCCCACGAAATTGAATATTTGACACTTATCCCCCCCACACACACACACTTTCAATTTGCTTCCGATGCCAATGATATCCTATTTCGAAGGCGGGGTGAGTTTTGGGTTAGATTCAACTTCCTCTATAGAATCAAATTAAATTTTTTTTCCTACTATACGTACTACATTAACTTAATTGACCCTTACTCTTACAAAAAGTGGGTCGGCTTTTCAATGAACATATTCAGTATAGTATAAAGTTATGTCTGAAAAAAGAGGCCGCTATTCATGTGTGCCCAGATAAAATAAATATGGAGTTTCCATTTATTGGATCTGATTATTGGATCCGGCCTTCAGAAGTTCGATTGATAATAAAAGTACTGAGGCGTATTGAAGAATCTCAAATCTCTATCCCGACCCGGGTTTGGTTACCTAGTTTTACCAACACTCGTAGCGAACACCACACCACCTAGCGTTATAATGCCGCACTAAATTTTGACGGTTTGACAACTTCCATTCGTCTTCATTGAATATGCTTCATTGTTTGAGTGATTGAATAATTTATTTAAGAAACTGTTTAAGTTCAAACGAAATTAGAAGGAATTTACAAGAATAAAGCAACAAAGAAGTAAGGACGAAATGAAGAAGGATAAAAGTCAAAGTAGAATGTAATAAAGACGAATGTGAAAAACAATAAAGTGACATATAATTACAATAATAACAAAGCATAAAGAAGTAGGCAGAATAAGAATAAAAGCAAGATACATAGACTTTTGGCGGTAATTCCCTTCCATAAAAGTGGAGAAATTCTCCCCCAAAAGAGCGCAAAAAATATTGCGCCGTAAATTGAACCTTTTTTGCACTACGGGATCTGTAGCGTTATGGTCAAAGACAAATATGTAAAACCATAACGCTACAGATCTGCAGCCAGGCGGTGATGAGTTCCCAAAATATTTAAAGAATCACTGTCTAGTTAGTATATAGTATGCCAGGGCATCAACAATAGTTGGAAACATGACATAGTTTCCAGAACGGGCGAAGCCCGTTATGCATAAATTATCAGAGGCGTAGTCACCAACTTACAAGTGGGGGGGGGGGGGGGTGGTCAACTCCAGAAATTCTTTGACCAAAAAAAATACAGGATACGTAATACGGGGTATGGCATGAAATTAATTATCACACTTTAAATGGTGGGGCCTAGGGGGCGAAGCCCCTAGAAGCTGTTGAGTTTTCGTGTAATTTAATAGTAAAACCGGAAACAAAAATAGAGGCATTGGTTAGATATGTATCAAAGTATGGCATTAATAATATTAATCATACTTTAAAAATTTTAAGGGTGTACGTCCCTCACGCCCCACTAAATAAGCTAGCTAAATAAGCTAGCTAAAGTGGTATCCAATCCCTGTCTAAGCTGAATGAGAGGATTTCAAATAGTGTTTTTAAAGTTGATTGACATTCATCACAGGAATACCGAAATCAGAATCTCCAATGCTGCAGCGATTTCATAGGCGTCGGAACCGGGGGGGGGGGCGCTTAGCCCCCCCCCAACTTTTTTTTCAAATATATACTTTGTATAGACATTTGACATATATTAGTAAGTTAAGCCCCACCCCCCCCCCCCCCACTTTCCACAGAGACGTCTTAGTGCAGGTTAAAAATGGGGAAAGTGGTGGTGGTTGGAAGAATATTTTTTGGTACTGAAGTTCGAACCTACCCCCCCCCCCCCTCTCCACGAAATAGGATTTTCGTGTTTGGGAAATAGACATATTTTTTTTTTGCTTGTCAGGTTTTTCTTGATGTACGAAAAATGTTTAACTTAGCCCCCCCCCCCCCCCCCACTTTCAATTTGCTTCCGACGCCAATGTATTTTGTAGAAATTACTTATTTTGATGAGATTTTGATTGATTAGAATTCTCTAGTACCTATATGTAAAAATAAAAGAGTGTAAATGAATCAGCAAAATTAAATAATTAAAAATCCGGTGGTTTGACAAAACTTACTTGGTGACTATGTGTTAAACAAAAATTTTAAATGGGATACAGCAAATAAATAATGACTTTCAGATGTCAACACAAGGAACAGCTTGTAATTCTCATTTAATTTTGTTAGATAACAGATGCTGAGTGAAACAGAAACGTCTAAACTTAAATTTATGACCCGCACTCCCTATCCCAAACTTGCGAACCCAAGAGGTATTGGCAGATTTAATTACTATTTTACATTACTAATACTACATATATATTACTATATTATACTTTATACATGTTTTATTGAATATAATTCAATCAGGATTGGGCAACAGGCAATGCCTATGTAAACCCTCTCCTTTTATAATTGGTCAAGATACAAATTACAAGTAAATAATACATGAACATGATAATCAATATAAGATTTATAATGAAAAATAAAGATTCACAATCAAGTATTATTTATCAATATCAAAAAAAAATGACAACCCCCTAACTGTATGCATATTATTTACATACTGTTCCAGCTTAAAAATAATATAAATATTTGAAAAAAAAAAATAATGTATTTAATATGACAGTGTCCCTAATTTAGTCTTTTAGAAGATTTAATAAATTCTTGTACATATGAAAATATTTGACAATTTGTTTAATAAGAGTATTGAGATTTTCCTCTTAGTAGAGCGTCGAGTTCAAAAACAATATCAATATCATTTTTTTTTTTACCAATATGTTTCTTTCAACATTATACGATGGACAGCTGATAAAATAATGTTCAGTATCTTCAGTATGAAATCCACACTTTTGACATGATTGAATATCTGATAAAAAATGATTTTTTAAATGTGCATTAAGATTACTAGCATTGTTTCTCAACTGACAATTCAAGATATTTTCTTTCCTATTACCAAAGTTAAAGTATCTACAAGGTTTATTAGTTGCTCCCCAATTCTTAAGTTTTGCTTTAAAGATAGCTAATGAAGGAGAGTTTTTTACATCTTCACTAAGACTGCTCCAAAGTTTTACGGTTGATGGAATAAAACTATTATAGTATGACATTGTTTTACAAACTGGTATGCATAAGTTATTACATCCAGACCTTAGGTTGTAAGCATGTTTAACAGGAAAACAAGGTTGAATCAAATCATACAAATAATCAGGTGCAGAACCATTGATCATTTTATACATCAATTGAAGTTTGTGTTTTTCTCTTCTAAGATATAATGGTTCCCATCCTAGTTCACCATACAAACAAGTTCTGGATGAATTAACTCTAAGTCCAATAATAATTCTAGCAGCTTCTATTTGAACTTTTTCAAGCAATTCTGAACTATTTTGGGTACAATTATCCCATACAACATCAGCATATTCTAAAATTGGTGTATAAAGGCAAAATAAATTTTTATAACTGAATTTCTATCAATGCTATGTTTCAGTAACCTAATTATATTTAATCTTTTACATGCCTTTTCATATATATTCGATATGTGATTGTTCCAAGAACCACCTGCTTGAAATTGTAATCCTAAATGAACATGAGTATATTTGATTGTGTTATATAATCACCTCCATATCCAAACTGAATATTAGGATAAATTAATATGTGTTTTCTAGTAAAATCAACATTAACAGTTTTTTCACTATTAAAATCTACAACCCAAGCTTTGGACCAATTTCTTATCTTTTCAAGATCTTGAGTAAGGGACATTAATTGTTGGAGCATTGATATCATTGTCTATAATAGCAAACAAAGAAGTATCATCAGCAAACAGTCGAATATTACAAGATATATCTTATATTATACAACAATTACTTCAAGAGAAATGCTTACTCAGGCGTTGAAAATGAAAAAAAAGCCATAAAATGAGGTTTGATATTAATTCAACATAGCTGTGATTTTGTTCTTCATTAAAAAGTGTGGGGGGCACAAACACACTCTTGCCCCCCCCCCCCCCGGATCTGAAAGTGCGGGGGGGGGGGGGGGGCTAGTGCCCCTGCTGCCCCCCCCCCCCCCCTGTGACTACGCCTATGATTATCCCATGTTTCCCACAATTGTTGATGTCCCTGGCATACTGTTCTAACTAGACAGTGATTCCTTATATTTCCAATTCATTGTGAAATAAAATTGTAGATTTAGACTTTAAAAAATAAAAATGCCGACATAGATTAAATTAGACGATGACTCCCATCCCAATTTCAATAGTCCTCGCCCACTGACGTCAAACACAACAGCAGCCGCACGAGATTTTCATGCATAGTATTGGTCTCCTTAGTGTCAGACTCAGAGACAGATGCGCACGAGATTTGCAAGTATATTAGACCTCCTTTGCTCCTATTGACCTATTGACCTGCCTAATTACATTCTGGTAGAATTATCAAGAAATTAACTCCGCTAATTTTCGAAGAGTTATCACAGAGAGAAAAATTAGAAATGGAAATATTTGTTCAATAACTGTAACATATAATGCTTAGTGACAAGATGGAGCGTCCTGACATTGCCAGACCCATTAGAAATTTTTCGTTGCGTCACGTACCCAACTTAAGTACTAGTTTTACCGTTATCATTTTTAGATTGTACTGCAGTCTGCACGTGCAGTGTGGCGAACGTTGTATTGTGTTTATCTTAAGGAATTATTTCACATTTTGTGTTTTAACTGGATTATACCATGCAGGGTAATTCATGAAGTTGAAAGCACGTATATGACAGCCCGGTAAGCACAAGTTTTGGTATAGATTTGGGTAAAATAGTAATACAAATGGTTAGGTTAAAGTTGAAAGGATCAAAGGTCAATTGATGCTACAACAGACGATATTTCACATTCAGAAGAGTTATCCCCCTTTGTGGACGTTCAGTTTTTCTTGGAGGGAGGGGGTATTTCCAGACCAGAATTTTCTTAGAAAGAAAAAAAAGAAGTTATGGAGGGGTCTGTTTTCCAGGATGGACTGCATGGGCATCCAAAGTCATTTTATTTTTATTTGCTTCAGTATATATTATTGTCCTGCAAAAACCTGGGAGGGGAACTCCCTATCCAACCCCTGTCCCTGTAATGACAAATGATCATGTGACTCCTAAGTTGTAGGAAACTTTTAAAAATTTCCATTTGACTGTACTACATAATTTTGTTTCTAAATGTGTTATTATGTTATATTAATTTTTTTCCCTACCTACCTACATGTACCCTAATTATTTTGGTCAGGGGACAGGAAACAAAAGAATGTTTCCTTTTGGCCTGAGTAAAAAATTCAGGGACAGGGAACAAATGACATAAAAAACACAATATATATTGATTTACGTTAAGTAATAATTGCATGGGATTTTCTCCATCATAAATCTTCTTCTCAAGAATAGCAGAGGCATTATTTTCCCTTGTTTTTGGGAAAGGGAGGAGACATTAAATCTCATTTGTCTGTCAGTCTGTCCATCTTATTGACAGTTTGTGCATCTGTCACACTTATGCATTTAACCTTGGTCAGAGATTTTGAATAATAAGAGATGGGGCTTTCATATTTGACACATGAATATTATCACAAAACTTTCTAAATATACTACGAATTTTTAACCCAAGTGAGATCTTGACCTTAAAGTTTTACCTACTTTCCAAATAATAACATTTATTCAAACAGAGCTCCAGATAAGGTGCGTATTTGCAGAAATACGCATTAAATTTTAGAGAATACGCATTGAAAATTAAAATAGCGTGTACAATAACGCATTAGCAATCATAGATACGCATTACACCACTAAAGTACTGCGTACAACAAGTTGAGGAAAACAGGTACGACGTCCTTAATAATACAAAGGCCAGGTAAAATTAATCTTTAGATTCTCATCCTAATTTGCTAAAAAATTGGGGCGGGTGGGCGGATTTTATTTTTTATTTTTTATAATTGTTAATTTATATATAGGCCTAAGTATCAACAAAACAATGGACGCCCCGTACGGTACACATTTTTTTTTTCATTACCTTAATGCAAATATGAATAGATTTAATTCTTTTCATATTCTTTTAAATATTTAAAGAAAATTTTTGCATTTAAAAATTAAATATTTATTGTTAATTAACAAGTTATCAAGTACACATTATACGGCACACCCTGAACAAAATTTTTACCAAAAAATTGTGTATGCGTGACTTTTTATTTTGCAAAATCTTATATATAAATGTTCTAATAATTATTCTACTGAAAAATCTAGGCCTAATCTCTTAAGTTTGTCTACGATGTTGTAGATTTTGTTTATTTCAAAGCAAAGTCACACAGCTGGAGATCGGTATATATAACTTGACCAGGTGTCATTTTCCTCGTCTATTTTTACTTAGTTACAATCTCTCTACATACTTGCTCCTGCCAGTGATGGTATCTATATGTGTTTATGCTATTTTTTCTTCTCTGCCTTCTCTATACTGACAAATTATCTTTTCCTTACACATTTAAACTTCTTTTATTGCCGATTTTTCTCCATTCTTCACATGGCGTTTTTGCTATAAATAGCGACACGCGACTTTTAATACAGACGGGAGATAACTTAAAAACTTTGAACCAAATTCTTACTGAATAAAAATACATGAAAATACCCAAAAATCAAAATAAAAAACATCGGGGCGGGACATTTTGAGAGGGGCGGGCGGGGATGAGAATCTAAAGATTAATTTTATATGGCCAAATCTAGGTTAACACAGTGTTTGATTTTTCTCAAAACAAAGTACAGATTTAAAAACCCTTTTAGTGACCAGGAATATTCTAGTAATGTCGACGATGATCCCCATTTCATGAGGAAGAATCGGAGATTTAGAATAAAATTAATTTCTGTGTAGAAAGACTATGCACTAGACAAAACGTTTTTTTTTTTACTATGGGTCCAATTTTTCATCTCTCTCAACTTGCCATATTAACGAAGATTCTTTCACTTTACTCTTGATACGATGTCTTAAATGAAGGAAAATTTATCTGTGTCCCTGACTCTATGGTGCAGTGACCTTGACCAATTGTATAATCTTCCTTGTCAAAAATGAATGCTTCCCAATCTCACCAAAATGTCTTGTTGGTATTTACAGGATTTATTTAAATAAATGCAGGAACTGACCTTTGAAGTTTTTTTCCCTCTTCCAGGGCTCGACATTAACTTTTTTCCCTACTTGTCAATTCGGACAAGTGACCAAGATATTTACTTGTCCGAACTTCAACTTCACTTGTCCGAAAAAATTTTCATTGAATATCTTATTCTGTCAACTTGAAAACTATTACATAAATGAAAAAAAAAAATTAAACGTGTATGATTTATTAGTCTTGTTATTGATAAAAAAGACAAACACATATAAAACAAAATTTTATCTACACAACCTGACCTGACAACAACATAAATGTTTGCAAGTGAATCTGTAATTCAATCAGATTTATTCCAAATCGGCAAACATCGCATGATCCACGCCATCCCATACCAAACCATTCTCACAATTTGCTCATGAGCAGCTCACGTGAGGACTAACCAGATTTCCTCACCTGAGTTGCTCACGTGAGTCTCATGTGCAATTTAACATGCAAATTAGGTGAAATGCTCACGTGAGCAGGGTTTTGCACATTAGCATTTTTTGCTCACGTGAGGAATCATTTTGCTCACCTAGAATATTGCTCACATGAGTCTCATGAGGCTCATGAGACTCATGTGCAACAATTGCTCACTTGAAACAAGCAACAATAGAACAAAATTCAGATTACAAACATTATATAATTATGTAATTCTAAAATGGGATTCATCAATTACATTTTAAATACTCTTGAGCAACATGTACATGTAAATGGATGCATGCATAATTATGTTCAGTGAAGTTCATCTTTTAAACTTAAAATGAAATAAAAATTCAAATTAAATTATTATAATTATGTACAGTACACATCAATAAAGGTATTATTATCCAATAGTTCCATTTCCAGTAGATTAACATAGAACATCCATTGTAAATGTACAGTCAACATTTTTGACTGCACTAGGACTAGACAGTTTTAAGTTGTCTTGGAAGCTAAGTAGATGTTTCTGCCTTTGCTGAATTTATGAGTGGCAGTCATACTTGGGTTTAAAATAATAATCCATTGGTCATAAGAATCATAATCAATTCATCCTGTTCCATTGTTTTTAATTCCTTGCATTTCCTTAAAATGAGTGCCATCATCAAAAACCTGTCATGTAGGCAATCTCAGCTATATAGGGTCCGTGATTAATCTGCAGATTCCTTTGATTCCAACTTTTATCTGCAAAAAATTGAAGTTATAATAAGTTAGTACATGTATATTAATTTTCAAGGTTCCGTTGGTCATGATGAAAAGCCATTCAATAGAAAAATCATATGCATCACTATTTAATTATAGCAAATTAAATACTTGTAATTCATAGAGTACCGCACTGAGGCTGTCAATTGTACACTCTGACCTAATCTGTTCTTAGCATATTTATAGTTCTTAATTAAAATGTAATTCCTGATAACATTCTGCATTAAATATATCAAACTTAAATACACTGATAATTAACATATAAACTTATTTTTTTAAATTAGTAATATCTGTGAAATGAGAGGGAAATAATAAATTTCAAAGCACTTACCCTATTCTCAGATCAGCATATCTTTGAAATTTTCCTTCATTGTGGCTGCACCAAGTCCATGGTAATATCTAATTGATCTTTAATCATTTCCTCATCCCATGGACATACTGGATACATTTGTAACTAATTTTAAAGGTTGGCATCTAGTTCAATATGGTGATGAAATGTATTTCCAAAAGCATATTTCAGTTCTTCACTGTATTAATCCATTATACTGAGTACTTTCAATGTCCCTCACAAACATTTTGTATTGAAATTTTGAACTGGTCTTAGAAGGCGCACAAATCCTAACTGGCTCTCCTCATTGGATACTGCCCCACCTTAAGTAACAGTGGGGGACACAACAGGTTGTTTAAGTAGAGGAAAGCATTTTCAAATTGATGGGAGATGAAGATTAGAAGCTCAAGAAATTAAGATATTCCTGCCTGGTCCCCAATCATTTGTGATGCTATCATCAGGAAGTCTTAACACTTAACACATGGTCAATCTGTAATAAAGGCTTGGGAAAGCTTGGACCACACAGAGTGTCAAAGTATTGTATTTCCTCACGTGAGCCTCACGTGAGGAATTGAGACTTGTAAATCTTTGGTTTTGGTTCTTGTAAAACTGAATTTTGACTGTGTCCAGTTTCCTCACCTCTTGCTCACCTCTTGCTCACGTGAGAAAACTGAACTTAGAAAAATCACTACCAATGCTATATCTTAAATTAGGCTGTGTTAGGTGAGCAAATTGAATAGACTTTTGCTCATGAGCATTGAGGTGAGCATAATTTTGCACATGTGCATTTTGGTTAGTATTTTCATCCCTAACAAAGACTAACAATCTGCACATGAGCAAAATCCAATTCTACCTAATTTGCATGCAATTCTTACTTGATTCTCATGTGAGTCTCATGAGCTGCTCATGAGCATTGGTTAGAATGTTTGGTACGGGATGCAATGGTATGGATGCAATTAGTGAATATCGATCCCGATCAAGTGTAAACTTCAACTTACATAGCGATTGATATCGGGATCGACATTGGGGTTTATGTTCTGCATCCGTTTGTATTCGATAAACTTATCAATTAAATCAATAGTTGTTTTTTTATTATTATTCAAAGACTTCTTTACATGAAAAAATCACTTGTCCAATCGGACAAGTGCCCAGCAATATTCACTTGTCCGTAATTATTTTTCATTGGTACCGGACAAGCGTTAATGTCGAGCCCTGTCTTCAAAAACTCATACTTCGATAACAAGCTCAAAATAGAGGTCAAAACATTTCTACATAAAAAATACTCTTCAATCATTTTGCTGAAAATCAAAATCTGCATTGATTTGAAAATCAGGGAGTAAATACACTTTGAGGTAAAAAATTATCTGGAGCTTTGTTTAAATTGATTATTTTGAAAGAGAAAAGATGGGGCATTCAAATTACACATTGTATATTACATTTGAAAAGATTTGCTAAATATACATGTATATATATCATGACTTTTGACTCTGTGACCTTGTCAATGACCTTAAAGTTTAACCTACCTATCAAAAATATTATATTTCCTCATAACTTTTGATTGAAAGGATATAAGACTTTAATATTTGACAAGCACATCTGCCATAAATTATGGCATCCCATTCACTAAAACAGAAAGCAGAGGACCACAATTCTTTGAATGTGGTTGTATAATCTTGATATATTGAAACATCATCATATAATGTAGATTCAAGTTTGTTATGCCACGCATGATTAGGAATACATGTATACATAGTTTTTATCATGTCCGTCCTCCAACCTTCCATCTGTCTTTCCATCGGGCTCAAAGAAACTATTATAGAAATTTTTATCAAACTTCATATGCTGATAAATATCATGAATATTGAGGAGAACTCTGCAACTGCATCAACATTTCTTGACCTTGACCATGTTGACCTTCTTTTGACCTTAACCTGGCTTTTAGCTCAGTTTAAAAGATTCTATTCAAGATGGTCTGATCAAAATTCATAAGTTGATGCATACTGATGTAAACTATCCAACTGCAGCAACATTTTTTTCCCTTGACTTTTCCCTTGACTTTGATCTTCATTCCTTGGGGATCCGGATCAGAATAGGTCCTCAGTACCCCCTTGCTTGTCATAAAAGGCGACTAAATGGGGTGGTCCTTCGGATGAGACCGTATAAACCGAGGCCCCGTGTCACAGCAGGTGTGGCACGATAAAGATCCCTCCCTGCTCAATGGCCCTGAGTGCCGAGCAAAGGCCTGAATTTGCAGCCCTTCACCGTCAATGGTGACATCTCCATATCAGTGAAATATTCAGGAGAGGGACTTAAACAGTATACAATTAATCAATCAATCCTTTGACCTTCACTTAACTTTTCTTTTAACATGTTTAAATTAGTGTTTACTGTATATACTCGCCTGTAAGTCGGTCTGCCTATAAGTTTGTGGTACTCAAGATGCTCATATTTCAGATGCACTGACTTATATTATACCATTCTTTTTATAGCTCGCCTATATATAAGTCGGACACAGAGTTTTGGACCAGATATTTACTCCAAAAAAAAAACCGACTTATATACAAGTATATACAGTAGTTTAATATACATGTAAAGATTCACATGATGATATATATGTATATATACTAATGTAAGCTTTACAATGCTTAACTCTTTTTTACCTTGACCTTTCATGTGACCTTGACCTCATTTTTCTAAAATTAATGTCTAGATCAGTTTTGAATAAACAATTCAAGATCTATTTATCAAACTTCATATGCTGATACATACTGCTGAGAGCTATTAATGCATCATTTTGTTTTGACCTTGACATTTCCTTTGACCTTGATCTCACTTTTTAAATCAGTTTTTATCTAAGTTTTAAATACACAATTAATTATGTTTTTATTAAAATTCATTTGTTAAAAGTATATTCATACTGATGTCAGCTTTTCAACCGCAACAACATTTTGACCCCAACCTCTCCTTTCACCTCCATTTCTTATAAAAAGTGTTAAGCTAAGTTTCATTAAATCATTCAATATATTTTTATCAAATCTTATATGCTGATATGTACTATTGAGAGCTATTCAACTGCATCAAAAACTTCGCCTTGCATATTCCTGTGACCTTGACCCCCCTCTTCTTTAATATAAAATTTTGCTAAGTTTTACAGAAATAATTTAAGATACCCCTGGTATTTGTTTAGCATGCACATATACATAATTTGGTGAGAATTTATTATCTGTATCCAATTTTTTAGCTCACCTGAGCCAAAGGCTCAAGTGAGCTTTTCTGATCACATTTTGTCCTGCGTCCGTCTGTCTAGCTGTCCGTCTGTCTCACTGTCAACTTTTCACATTTCCATCTTCTTCTCAAGAACCGCTGGGACAATTTCAACCAAACATGCAAAAAAGTATCCTTGGGTAAAGGGAATTCAAGTTTGTTCAAATGAAATGCCACGCCCTCATTCAAGGGGAGATAATTGGGAATTAATGAAAATTTTGTGGTATGTTTTAAAAATCTTCTCAAGAACCACTATGCCAGGAAAGATGAAACTTAGGGGAAACATCCTCAGGTATTTTAGATTCAAATTTATTCAAATCTTGACCCCCGGGGTTAGGGCTGGGCCACAATGGTTGACCAAAGTTTTACATAGAAGTAAATAGGAAAATTCTAAAATCTTCTTCTCAAGAATAGCAAAGCCATAATTGATCATATATATATATATATATGGAAGCATCCTCAGGTACATTTATTGTGTAGATTCAAGTTTGTTTAAATCATGACCCCCGGGGGAAGGGCGGGACCACAACTGGCCTGCCAAAGTTTTGTAAAGTAACATGGAAATGAAAAGGTAAATTCTTTAAAATTATCTTCTCCTCAAGAACAACTAAGCCATAATTGATCATATTTATATATGGAAGCATCCTAAGGTAGTGTAGATTCAAGTTTGTTCAAATCATGACCCCCCGGGGATAGGGTGGGGCCACAATGACTGACCAAAGTTTTACATAGTAATACATAGGAAAATTCTTTAAAAATCTTCTTTCAAGAAAAACAAAGCCATATAATTGATCATATTTATATGGAAGCATCCTCAGGTTGTGTATAGTTTCAAAGGATGATGTGACATAACTCCTATCTGGGGCCCCTTTTTCCACTACGAATTATGTTCAATCTACAACGATGTTAGTCTGGTCCGATTTATAGAAAAAAATACTTCTAACGGCAAATAATTATTATTTGGTCCAGCATAGTTTTTAAACCTAATTCGAGTATGCTGAATCCGAAAAAATATGCTGGCCTTCATGAAAATGGCGTTAAAGAGGTCAAAATGGCGATTCAAAATGGCGGACATTCAATTTTTCTATTTTTCTCTCAATGTCGTTCAAAATAGAGAAGTAATGATTGAATATCTAACTGGGTGTAATAAAACTATAAAAAGGATAATAGAATGCTAACATTATTAGTTTAACTCAGAAAGTGTAGTCGTTTTTACACTTAATTCGAATTTTCTCTTGATTTATTTGTCTATTCTACATTCTGCATGTTCTTCTTTGTTCAGGATTTTTCATTTGCAAATATCCATACACTGCAGATTTGTATTTTTTCCTCTGCATTTCACTATTCTACCATTAAATGATGGTGCAGCTGTAAAAGTCAAAATGGCGATTCAAAATGGCGGATATTCATTTTTTTCTTCAAATTATTTATTTATGTCGTTTACATAGGAGAAAGGATTTGTGAATATCTTACCGAGCGTAGTACAACTATGTAAAATGCCAAAAGAACACTAAATTAAATTTTATCACTTTAGTTCGAAAAATTTATAGTCGTTTAAATTTAAAATGTGTTAATTATCTCAAAATGGCGATTCTAAATGATGTAATATTAACTCGACTTTTGTAAAATACTTCAACTGCTTAATTCTAAGTTGTTTTGCATAAAATAAATTACAGTTTGTTTTTTATATACTAGTATATAGTATATTGATTAGTCCATTAAATATGAAGAAACTAGAAAAGAATCGTTTTTTTCTGGAAATTGTTAAAACAAACTCGACTTAAGAGTTTCCAAATTTCCTCCCTCATATTTGACACGTGTTCCAAAGTCTTTGAGACCCATCCACCTAAAATCATTCCTGAATCGCTGTCATTATCAACTCACATTTTCTTATAAACATCCCTCAGCACACCATAAAATATAACTGAAGAAATTCTTGTCCAATTTCATCGAACACTTTGTACAAGCTTATGAAATTCTATTCCAGCTTTATTTGCTATATGTTTCAGTCTGTCTTGGGAATTTTCGTATTTTCAACACTCATGTAAAATGGTGCCCCGGGTCAAGGATAACAACCCACTTTGCACGTAGAAGATCCTTTCTCTGGAGTTCGAAAAAGAGTAAGCTCACTGGGGCCGCCAGAGAAACCAAAATCCTTCAAAAACCGATTATTTAAATTGACAGTCCGCCGAAACATGGCTGAAAAATTGCTGACTCAGCGTTAAACAATAAACAAATAATCAACACTCAAGGAACAAAAATTTATGTTCAAATGTTAACAGTATATTGTGTTTTCCAAACCTTATGCAAAATAAACTAGAGGTACTGTAAGCAATGACCTCACTAAATGATACTCCCATATAAACATAATGACAGTGTCCATGTTCTGCAATGGGAAACCCAAAATATATGTGTCGGATCAAAAAGTAAAATAGGAGGTGCACAATGGCAATATGTATGGTGGCATATTTCTGCCCCTTGTGTACAAGTTATTTTTCTATCAAATATGTTGACATGCAAGAGAGATAATGTTAACATGCAACATAGCTATGTCAACATGCAACATAAATATGTTGACATGCAAGAAAATTGCAATAAAATAAAAATTATAAAAAATCTTCAAAAATCTCAGATATTGCCCACATGTGACATCCAACATGCTAAATGCTACGTATTTATGTTAACATGCAAGATAAATATGCTGACATGCAACTTAGATATGTTAACATGCAACTTATTTATGTTGACATGCAGCTTGTTTATGTCGACATGCAACTTATTTATGCTGACATGCAACTTATTTATGTTGACATGCGAGATAAAGATGTTGACATGCAACTTATAAGTTGCATGTCGACATAACTAAGTTGCATGTTTACATAAATAAGTTGCATGTCAACATATTCATCTTGCGTGTCAACATATTCATCTTGCGTGTCAACATATCTAAGTTGCATGTCAACATAACTAAGGTGCATGTCAACATAAATAAGTTGCATGTCAACATATTTATCTTGCATATCAACATAACTAAGTTGCATGTCAACATAAATAAGTTGCATGTCAACATATTTATCTTGTATGTCAACATAACTAAGTTGCATGTCAGCATAAATAAGTTGCATGTTAACATAAATACGTTGCATGTCAACATATTTATCTTGCATGTTAACATAAATAAGTAGCATCTAGCATGTTGGATGTCACATGTGGGCGATATTTGAGATTTTTGAAGATTTTTTATAATATTTATTTGATTGCAATTTTCTGGCATGTCAACATATTAATGTTGCATGTAGACATAACTATCTTGCATGTCAACATATTTATCTTGCATGTCGACATATTTGATAGAAAAATAACTTGCACACAAGGGGCAGAAATATGCCACCATAAATATGTAATAAAAACTCTGAGAAAGTTTATCAAATTTTATTCAGTGGTATGAGACGAGTTGCGGATAGGAGATGGGTACCCCAAAGCATAACAAATTAAGGGAAGGACGGACATACCGATTACTTTATACCCTCCCGCTTTTCAAGCGGGGGGTATGAAAAAATCTCCGATATTCAAGACATGTAGATCTTTATTTAGTGGCCGCGTATAAAGTTGTCTTAGGGTAGAAAGTCTATTCTATTAGCAAGAAAATTCTCAAACTTTATCATCTGGAATCACATTGTGTGCATATTTTGGTGAGAAAAGTTGTATAATTATGCAATGTAAGAGCGCCTGCAGATTCCTCGTGATTCCTAACACGTACAAGCTTTCGTACCAATAGGCCTAAGACATTCTTGACTTCTCTTGACAACAAAATTTTCTTGAACACTCCAAGAACTTTACATGTACAAGGCAACTTGATCCCCACTTCTTTATTAGGATAGTGTAAGGTTGTATCAAGAATCGAGGGGGTCAATTAAACTCAATCATTTTCTTCTTTCAGATTTTGGAAATTTCAAATTTTTAAAATTTATATACACTGTTCAGTACAATATTATCCATTCACAACATGAAATATTTGAGAATGCAGTTGATTTTTTGACTGAGAATAACAAAATGCAAATGTAGGGACACAGAATCAGAGCTGGACAATCAAGAAAATTTATGGTTTACGTATACTATACTGATAATTCTTAATAAATCTTTTTATTTGGATATCATATATGTTCAGATTTATATGATGTAACAATTACCAGCCCTCTAATTGGTCGTGGTCCAATATTTTAAAAATCATACTAAGTTATGTTGCACTAGACCTTCCACATGAACATAAACATTTATTTTTTTTTCTTCACTGGACTAAAAATAGATCAAGAATTTTCAATAACTTATATTATTTAGCAACCCTCAAACTACAATGTTCACTCGCCTTAATGCTCGGGGAATACTGCTCTTGGAATAGCTTAATTTTCATATTGTCCTCAAATCAGCAATTACTGTATGATCCCTTAGCAAAAACAAATGCTATATTTGCATTGATTTTTGATTTTATTTGTCTTGAAAATACATTGAACATTGGTTATGCATTTATTTTTGATTGAATCCAATTCAAAAATCTTCAGACCATTGATTCGGGAATGATTGAAATTTGATTTTTTCAATAAATGTTGTTTCAATGCATTTATTTTGCATTTATTTTGAATTTATATGATGTCATACCAATAACAAATTACACATGAAGTGATCTCTTTGGTAAATCCATGATTGAATTTGTATTTATTTTCTGAAGCATTGATTCAGAAATAAATGGTAGCTTTATCAGCTGTGTATATTGCTGGTTATATTAGTGCTGACCAGCTGTAAACAATTATCCAGGGAGAGGCTGATAAAAATCACGTGATTACTCTACGTCACTTTATCAGCCATTTCAAATTCTGCTGGCGCTGCATCCAGACAAGCTAGAAGCCATGATGTACTTTGATGGAAATGATCAACATTTTGTTGTGTTCTTCCCTGTGGACTAAACTATTCATATTATGGCAAAGAGTTGTGTAGAATCTAAGAATGATGAAGACAGCTAGTGTTGTTTTGTGACAGACAAGTGATATTGAAGGTGATGAAAAGATGGTGCTGTTGAAGTAGATGCCATACAAATAATGGATACATTGTTTTCTCAGGAAGTAAGTTATTTCTTTTTTTCTCAAAATTTATTCTTAATCACTGTTTATAGCATTATTTTACCCATTATTACACATTCTGTGGAATTTCAGAGAGGGGAACATGCCAAGTATTAAATTTCACTCTTCAAGGAAGTCTTATGTAAACAAAGATCGGGGCTTAATTTCCATCACGTGCTTTCTGATCAAATAAAGTTAATCTATGCTTTTTGTTTAAGCAACACTGCTGGTGTCCACTGCTGAGCAGATAGTGTAACTATAAACTAATTACCAAAGGTAGTCTACACAACAGAATTACTAATTATGCACCAAACCTCGAAACACCATGCAGTATTGCCTCTCATTTCTTTTTTATTTAAAAGATTCATTTATTTATCAAATGATAAATATCTTGAATATGTTGTTTTTTTTTTCAGAGTATGTACATGCTCCAAGTGCAAAAATTTGAAGATAGATCCTGTGCCACCGAAAATGTTCAATAAATTTAAAGCAGTCTATAGTTAAATGGAAAAAAAAGATTTAACTAATGCAGTTCCACAAAAACTACCAATAACAGTCCAGAAAGTGAGAAACTTATTTGCTGAGTAAAATAGAAATGGAATTCAAGGAAGTGTACTTCAAATTGTGCCTTTGTGATATATGATTAATGTATGGAACTATACTGTTATTGTGTCAGTGATTTTTGGGTGTTATTCATGTCTCACACACATTCAAGTGTAACATTTAATTAATAGGAAGTTAGTAATTCATTTACTTGAATTTATAACTGTACTGGTGAATTTTTAAGATACGTATTCAAAATTTTGGTAAAGATACATGTGATGGATTACATGTATTAGTACATGTAATAATGTTTGCATTGAGCATGATGCTGGATATTGTTTGTTACCATATGTATTTATTCTATGTTACTTCTCAAGTTTCATAACATCACTTAAATGTTTTTATATGTATTACTTTAACATTTTTCTGTGATGTCACAATAATGCTAAGTGACATCAAATAAATGCTTCATACTGTATTTCATTTGTTTTCCATTGATTTTGCATTTTTCAGTGATGTCAAATTAATCCTTCATCTCATTTACATATTTCGCAAAAATCCAGCCATTTTCAATCAAAAGTCAATGCAAAATAAATCAAAATCCAATGTTCAATGCTATTTCAATGCTTTTTTCCCATACAATTTAGCAAGGAGGCACAGTTGATTTCTTTGCAAATCAAAAAACAATGAAAATCCAATGCTCAGAAAACAACTACAAAATAAATCAAAATTCAATCAATTTGATTTTGCTAAGGGATATTATTAACTTTTTATATGAAGAAGCATGGTGAAACAGGTAATAGGTAAAAATGTCTTCGGAATTGTCGTCAAAGATTTATCTTAATAAAAGAAGTATATCAAACAAAAGTCCATGTTATAAAAATCCTTAACAAAAGTTATTAACAAAAATATCCTCCAACTTTCATTGCATATTTGAACATTTTTTCATAAATAAAAAAAAACCCTGTAATTTATTTTCTGCAAAACGAATCAGAATTAAGCATTTAAGGTATTTTACGAAATTCTAGTTAATATGACGTCATTTGAATTGCCAATTTGAGCTAATTAACACATTTTAAATTTAAACGACTAAATTTTTCGAACTAAAGTGATAAAATTAGTGTTCTTTTGGCATTTTACATAGTTGTACTATGCTCGGTAAGATATTTACAAATCCTTTCTCCTATGTAAACGAAATAAAGAAATGATTTGAAAAAAAATGAATATCCGCAATTTTGAATCGCCATTTTGACTTTTAACTTACAGCTGCACCATCATTTAATGGTAGAATAGTGAGATGCAGAGGAAAAAATACAAATCTGCAGTGTATGGATATTTGCAAATGTAAAATCCTGAACAAAGCAGAATGTAGAACAATAGACAAATTAATCAGAGAAAATTCGAATTAAGTGTAAAAACGACTACATTTTCTGAGTTAAACTAATAATGTTAGCATTCTATTATCCTTTTTATAATTTTATTACACTCAGTTAGATATTCACTCATTACTTCTCTATTTTGAACGACATTAAGCGAAAAATAGAAAAATTGGATGTCCGCCATTTTGAATCGCCATTTTTGTCATCTCCCTCAGGAGATGACACATTAAGATTGTATGCCGGAAGTGAAGTCCTAGTGTAAGCCTCCATTAATCTTTCGGGAATTCTCGATGTTTTACAATATCTCAAGTGAGAATCTACACAAGGAGTTCCAAGTAGCCTGTAAACTGGTTTTCTTTTAGAACTAGCTAAAAAGTGTGTGATCTACTTTCGGTTTTGGCCTATTAATTTAGAAAAGAAGTACGATGCATATTGTCATCTCTCGAGAGAGATGACACATTAAGTTTGATTTTCCGGATGTGAAGTGCCAGTGTAAGCTGCCATTTAACAGTCGGCAATCCTCGGCTGAATCCACTGCTCTCAGTGCGAGGTCACCCGAGGAGCACCGAGTTGATACCATTTTCTAAATATAGAGATGTAAACAATGAGCGATCTACTTTATTTCTATCGATAAAGAAAACAAGCTGCACAGAAATCAGAGAGAGTTAGACACACACAAACGCCTGTGTGGCGGAGTCCTCAAAATATACAGTACACTGTATGTTCTTATATTTACCCCACCTCTGTTGATTTTTCTGTGAAATCCTGGCTTACAATTGGTTGAAGTCTGTCACATGAAGGCGGTGGATTACTTATACCCGGTCAGTTGTAAATCTATACCCGGTCGATGTATTACGTAACAAACATAACGTGACGTCATAATAGGCACAGTATAAGCGTGATGAAGCATTTAGCAGAGAAAATCATTTATAAACCACAGATAAAACGTAAATGTTTCATCGGTGGGGTAAATTCGTTACATAGTCTTTTAGTGACAGGGTATGGGATGATACCTGATTAGTAAATTTCATACCTGACTCGGCTCCGCCTCGCCAGGTATGAAATTTACTAACCAGGTATCATCCCATACCCTGTCACTAAAAGACTATGTAACTAATAATACCTCGGTAGTCTTCTTGGCTAGTACGTAAACGATGATCAGAACAAGATAGAATCTTCTAACTAGGTCAGCGCGTGTGTAAATATCCTCTGTAGCCGTGGCGTGGATCAAAGAATTCACAAAAAAAAAAAAAAATTTATTTTAACATTTACAAAAGTAATCGCGCTTAGTGATATGAATTGAAGGTGAAAACTAATTTTTTGGAACTTTTATCAGGTCGTTTACTAGGGGCAGGTAAATGCAAAATTTACAACATGAAAACTGGTCTTCAACAGGATACTGTAGTGATTCTATAAATTGCCGTCATTCTTCTTAAATAATACAAGGCTGTTTCAGCGAATGTATTATGAGTGAAAAAAAATCATACATTAAAAGCACAAGTTATAGGCGCATTAACATAAATATCTGTAACATACTACAGATATTGGAAGATTGATCACAATTCAAAGCTGCAAAGAATCTTAATGAGCATTTTTTGCAAGTCTAATCTATTCTTTTGAAGGATTTATCATGTTTATAATTAAAGAACTCGCAATCAAATTTTTTATGCAGTTGTAAATTGCATTAATGGAAAAAAAGTCATCAAATCACTTCTATATTACTGAAATGGAGCCAAAATTATAATACAGAATTGTTTATTTTTAGTATGCAGATAAAGTTTTCTCTAAAACATAACACAGGAATAAAACGCATTGCACGTGAATTTTGACGATCACTATAATGGCACAATACTGTATTCCTAAAACGGCCTAAGTTCAGAGTTGGCAAATTAGGACTCTTTTTTCAGATAATTTATAAATGCTTAATTTGATGTTAAATGTATTACTTACCTGTATTTAAAAACATGTGGGCGTTATTTCTTTGGATAAGCTATATAAAAGTGTGTAAAAGTAGATTTGATATTGTATGTGCTTTCAAGTTAATTACTTTGATGGCAGTTTTCTCTATCCTATGCTATATTTCGACAGGGCCTTGTGCATGTGCTTATATTTTATAAAGCGTTAACAGTGGCGGATACAGGAATCTTGAAAGGGGGGGGGGGGGTTCAGGGTAGGGGCCTACAGCCTCACACAAAAAATGAATTATGAAATCTTATGTATATTTTGGACACAAAAAGGGCGAACCTGCCCCCCACCCCCCTCTCAAATTAGCCAGTGCTGTTAAAAGTTAAAATTCTGAATAGTAAACTTTTTTATTTAAGTTTAGTTCATTTTCCCCTTTATATCCCATGGGCATGTCACTTAAAGGAATGAGAAGATTAAGGAAAATCTTTGGAAAGGAAAGGGTCTGAATTATAAAGTTAGCACTTTTGTCTGCTGTCAGAGTAAGAAGCTGTGAAATACGTATATGTAAGGTCAAAAGGAACGCTAAGGTTTTAGTCCAACTTCTTATATAAAAAAAATGCTTACAAATTTTTCGAATACTGCTTAGCTGTACAATAACAATTTCTAAATACATTAAACCAAAAAAAAAATAATTGTAATAATAAATTAAAACATATTTTCACATAAATTTAGAATTACAGACACGTGTCGTCAGAGAGGGTACTTCTCCATTTATTTAAACTTGACAGTGCTGAAAAAAAGTTACATATTCAATTAACTGTTTATTCTGTGACATAAATGAAGCCCAAAGAGATGACATTTCGGGCTTTCTGGAAAGCCAAACTTGTGACCTCTTTAACTCCATTTTCATGAAAGCCAGCATATTTTTTCGGATTCAGCATACTCGAATTAGGTTAAAAAACTATGCTGGACCAAATAATAATTATTTGCCGTTAGAAGTTATTTCTAGCCTTCTTTTTAAAAATCAGGACCAGACTATGTTGGTAGTTTTCAAACACTAGTGAATAAATACGACGCCTATTGAATAGTTTCAATAGTTCAGACACTTTTAAATTATAAGGAATACCGCATTATCTTTGATTTTTTAGACCCTATCACAGCTAAATTCGGCCAGGTTTGTGCAAATATTTTGTCTTATGGCAAGAGAATGGGTGGGTCTTTGTACAATAGAGGGATATGTGTGTCCGAGAAGACCTTATATGGCTATTGTTGTTATTTCGCAATTAGTCATTGTCCAATCCGATGACAGAACAGTGGCGGATTTAAGGGGGGGCGCACCCGGCGCTCGCCCCCCTAAAATTGTCAAAGTTAGCTTAAATCAAATATGTCTACTTGGTAGACCTCATTTTTACCCTACAAAATCTCTAGAACCCAGGAGCTTCCGGGGGCTTCGCCCCCTGGACCCCCACCAGGGCTTTGGTAGACCTCATTTTAACCCTTCAAAATCTCTAGAATCCAGGAGCTTCCGGGGGCTTCGCCCCCTGGGCCCCCACCAGGGCTTTGCCCTGGACCCACTGGGGGCCTCAAGGCGGCCCCCAGACCTCTTGCCTAATTTTGGCGCCCCCCCTAACTCCAAATCCTGGATCCGCGCCTGCAGAACAACAAAACATGCTGGTTTACTACGTTTATATTTTATCGCTGACACGTGGTTAAGGTCAATTTACCTGTTATCCTATTCTACATTTCAAACTTTTATAAAGGTCAGCCAATGCTGTTTATACTTAATAATACGCATGGATTTTCAGTATTTACGGTTTTTAGGACTAGAAATGCACTTGAAACTTGTATTCACCGATACTCGGGAATACGTGTAGACCTAGCGTCAATTGCTCACCAAACACGCTACAAAACTTTAAACTAATGTATACATATCATGTATATTCTATAAATTGTTCGTAACAGTATATTATAAATTTTACTGTGGTCTCGGAAATGGTACATAATTGTAGATCTGTGTCTAATCTGTGATTCAAATGCATGAAAAAAGCAGTAAACTTCCAAGCATGTTTCCATAGTATTTTTGTGGTACTCACTCGTAACGAATTTCAATTAGCTGATTGGTCAGTAAGAAAGAATTGACTGTGCCTCGATTAACATATGAATTCATTCTTACGTCTGAAAATCTAGTTCCGTCGATCTGTTTATAATGGGAAAGGCCAACCAGATTTTACAATATTTTGAAAAATAGCATGTGAGCGCAGTTAGGTACAATTTACTCCTTTCACCTATAGGTAGATTTCAATACAATACAGTGACCAGACAAAGGAGAAAATTGTACCTACCTGCGCTCGTATATTTAAAGGGCTTCAAAGAGTGGGGTGGGGTTAAAATGCAATGGGAATTGAATGTAAACATGATACCCCTACCCCAATAAAAGATCTATATCTTTCAAATCACGTCTCTGTTTTTGTTAAAAATAGTATTCTATAAAGGTTCACATATCAGTGATAAGTTACATACAAAAATTTGAGTAAAATTTAGACATTTAATTTTTATCAATATACGAGGGGCCGCAAGTCACCTCATCCTTTGTTCAACTCATGACCCTAGGGGTAGGGTGAAATGCTCCCGAGACACACACAGCTAAGTCCTTGTCACAAGCTGTTCAGAGGGTACGTTAACTTAGGAAAAGTTAGCTTGGTATGAGGGCACCAATTTTTGTCAGAGTTATGCCCCTTGGACTTTGAAAAATTCTAATTTTGGGAAAGGAGGCATTTAAAAGTGTTTTATAAACAGGGGCAGATCCAGCCATTTTTGAAAGGGGGTTTTCCAGGCTTGTGTTCCTCTACCCCCCCCCCCCCCCTACACACTCTTATGCAAAGATTCATACACATGCAGGTATGGAAAGATCTAAGGTTGTGGTAAATAATAACTTTGTTTACGTCCCTTTTTTCTTTTAAAAGGTACCCCCCAGTCCGAATAAAAAAAAACAAACAAACAGGTTTCAAAAACTACTGTAGCCTTGAAATTGAATGGATTTGCAGTATTTCTGAAGAGTACAAAGATTCTCCTTTAGAATTTGAAAAACTTTTTTGGGGTAGGGTGTGGATGGGGTTTAAAACAGCATTGTGTTTTAGTTCCTTCAAAAGATATGATAAAAAAACAGTACATATATAGCCAACATGGCCAAAGATAGCGAAAATGTTGAATTAACTCTCACATGTTATATATAATATATAAGATATATAAAAATAAGTAGACTATTAAATATTCTACCATTCTCTGGTAAAAAAAAAGTAGTACTGAAGGTGAATGGAGGAAACTTAAAATATGTGTGAGAATCTATCTATAGTATCTTTAATACATAAGTTAGACGTACAAATATTTATTCTCGGAAAATGTTTTCTCTTCTATCTCTTTTTTCTCTCTCTTTCTCACCACTTGGCCAAAAATAAAAGGGGAGTGGTTCCAACCCCTGGAACCCCTCTCTGGATCTGCCAATGATAAATATCTTTTGTTGTATGTAAATTCTGATGTACATGTAATCTTTCTGCCATTATTCTAGACTGTATTTCTCTTGTTATTTGGCACAGATGCTAGGACCAGGTATAGATGATAGTCGTGGTTCAGTGTTAAGTGTGTCAGAACAGACACTGGGATGGTCACGGTTGAGTTAGATACGGAGACAGAGGAGGACTGTAGACATCCACGCTTCAGTGACTCCATTCAGGGTCCACTAACCAGGCTCATCCCTGTGAGGAATGAGGTAAAAATGAGGAACACACAAATTTCTCAGTTGAAAAGTGTAAATGAGCTATTAAAATAAATGAATACATATTTTCAAAATCTTAAGATTTTAAGGGATATGCACATTGTTTCAAATCTGTATTAAAATAAGGAGATTTTTCTATGCCAAGAAACATATTAATAGCATTATTGCATGTATTTAATAAATACTAGAGATTTACTATGTATACAATGTAAGAAGAGAGAAACTGGATGATTTTGAATACATTATAAAGCTAAATGTTTACGGCCTCTTGTTTTATTTTAATCCAGATCTACAAGTCTGCCAGTGTGCCAGTGAGGGAGTCCCTGGTGACGGCAATCAAAGCCATTCTGCTCCCCCAGGACGACGGGACTTGCCCCCTTCAACAGACTTTACCTGTGACAGGGGATGGTAACAGTCTCAGTAATCAGGTGTGTCTTGTGGTGGCCGAGCTTCAGACCCAAGCCTGTACGGTGCTCGCTCAGTATCTACAGGACATCGAGGTCACTAAGGAGATCATTCAGCATTGTGGATCCACTATAGATATTCTGAAGTCCCTGGCAAAGGATTGTAATAAATCAGGTTTGTCAAATCTTGTTGTTCATTTTTTTCCCACTAAATCTTTATTAACAAATGATTAGCTGAGACATTTTATACATGTACTAAAAAATGTATTTTTATATTACAGGAAGTAGACTGTTTTGGAAGTCCACTGCAACAGACTTAGGCTACTACACAAGGATTGTGTTAAACCTCCACCCAGCAAGCTTGACAGTCAGGCTGTGAGTAAGTTGAAATGATAAAAAAAATTTAAAATTTCTGGATTAAGCAAAATTAAAGTAGAGCTTTGTTTACAAAGAGCTCAATCTTAAACTCAAACGCAGCATCATTAAATAAGTGAGGTAAAATGTTTGTGAATCTGAAAAACGAGTCTTTATTAAATATATAGTATAATACTTTGTCAAGTTAAAAATTGTAAACTGTGTTTTGTACAGAATCAGATGTTGCTGGACGCCAATCAATCCCCCCCCCCCTCTCCCCCCGGTCCGTGCCTCAGTATTCTTAGGACATGACTGGAGTGACCTTCCTTGATGACCCCAACACAGGAAGTGGACTACCCAGGGGCACCTGATGATGATCTATGCCAACCAACCAGTTCCACAACAGGTAGAGCAATACCAGGAAAAATATTCTTTCATAGAAGTCATTACATTTTTATTTTCATGTACACTCAACTATATTACAACTCTCAGAATGCCATTATAATTATATAGAATTTAAAATTAAAAAAAAATTTCCCTTGCAAAGTGAGAATTTAAATACCGTAAAAGCTAATTTCTATTGCATAAATGCCTCAAAAATATAATTATTTATATATGATAAGGCCATAATAAAAATATTCCTAGATTCTCATCCCCTCCCGCCCCGATTTTAAACCCCCGCCTCGATTTTTTTATTTCTGTTTTTCTTCGTCTTAATTCTGATTGGGATCGGTATTCATCTATCATCCCGTACCAAAGTTCAAGGCGGAATAGGCACGGTTTGGGCACGGCTAAGACACGGAATCCGCACAGGTTTTTAATATCAATTCTCTGTAATTATCAAAATTGGTTGGCCACGCATAGAAAAACATTTTGATTTTTTTATAATAATTTTAAACAGCTATGTCATTAATTGTAAAATCTAAAGTAAGTTTATGAAATAGACCCTTGGTTGCCATAGAAACGGGGTGCAAAATCTCAATTTCGTTAATTTTGAAAAACGTGTACTTATCAAGAAAAACTGTGTCCAGAAATGAAAAGGGATAACTTAATATGTTTTCATTATTTAAATTTAATACTACAGATTAAAGTAATTATATCTGTAGTTTTAATTTAATTTCTCAAAAGTAAATGGCCATTTTACATATTATAACATATCAGATATGTGATTGGTTTAGTGGAGTTTTTGGAGGCTTAAAACAAAAAAAGGCACACTGATTACAAATTTAGTAATTATTAATTATGAAAGGCTAATATTTGATTATATCAAAACATGTAAAATATTGGTGGGGGACTCAAAGATGTAAAAGGAATTCAAAGGTAAAAATTACTTTTTTCTACATTTTGAAGCATTTTTTGCTTCCTAATTACTTCCCTTGAACTACTCTCTAACGTTTGGAGGTACAATGTGTATTTAGTAAACAGCAATGAATATTTTCTGGCGAAAGATCTCATCAAAGTTTTACAGTCTGGAAGAAGAAAAGAAGGCTAGACATCTTAAACAATGAAGACAGAAGGTAAATTTATGTATATACTGAGCATTACAAAAATATCAAGATTAACAAATGCATATTTTCTTAATTTTATTTGCCTTACAATACCCAGTTGTTTTACCGGTGTAGTGGTCAGTGGTCCTTATCAAATCAAGCGAACTATACCTTTTGACAGTTTGACTTTCTGACCAATGAATTAATTATTTTTATTAATAAAAATGAATTTGAAGCATATAAACATCACTTGCTGAGACAGCTGACCCCCCCCCCCCCCCCCCCGAAATATAAATGTCTATATAGAGATTGTACATGTGTACAATCTGTGCCATTCAGTAGGTTTACTTTTTATGATGTGCTGAGAGAGACTTTTAAGTAAACATTATTTATCTTTATAAAATAAATTTCCACTTCTGTCAGTTTTCATTCATTGTTTATCCTATTATTTCAATTCTTTATTGGCATAAGCAGGGTTCGACATTCACGATCGTCACCTCGCCATTTCCACCCTAAAATGACTTTGGACGAGCTGATTTTCAGTCTGGCTCGCCCAAATGACGACCTGGGACAAGTTGGGAATATTTCATAATGATCTTTAATATTTTAAACTAAACTTCATAAAGACCTTGAAAACATATTTTCCTGTAACAAAACCAACCCTTTCAACATGTTTCAAATTGCAGCCACGAAGATTTTTTTTTCCTGCCAAATCTTCGTTCGATCAATTAGCTGATGCAATTTTTACTTTAATAAAGTATTATTTGAGATATAAAATATGCCAACTTAGTCAAATCACCTTATTAATATAAATAGTAATAATCATCATTGTAACATCTTGCATTTCCCCTACAACTTTCTGATCATTCATAATGATCGTTTTCTGCTGCTACACAGCCATGCAATTTGGGTGGCCACTGTAATGTAACACCTGATTAATTCAGTCCAGTTATTTGACTCTATATTTTAAGGCCTTCATGGCAAGTGAAAATGAATTTTTTAAGCTACAAACTTTAGCATTCTGCATGTCTGATTCTGCTTATATTTTTGTTTGATAAAACACTACAAGACATCTTTAAATTCCAAAAATGTCTGGTTTACATTTTTTAATGCAAAAACACAACTTCTATTAATTATCATAACAAATTATAAACAATTGAGTTTTGTTTCAATTGATATTTTATTTGGACGACCTGAAATTCATTTGGGCAACCTGTGATCATACCAAGGTTGCCTGAATGGTGAGACTAAATTTTGACGAGTGTCGGACCCTGCATAAGGCACATATTTTACAGAATTGTGTTGTTAAAATATTAACTAGAGCAAGTTTAATTTGTTTCTATAAAAAAGTGCATCAAACGTTTATAATGTGTGAGCACAAGAATAAAGTAGATAAGTTTTTTAAATAGTATTCTATATATATCAGCAAAATATGGTCCTGTGATGTTCATAAGCAGAAAATAGGAAAACAGCATGTTTGTTTTGATGTCATTGCCTTATTTAAAAGCTTCTATCTTTTAAACTTTAAATTTATTATATATATCCAAAACTACTGTACTATATGTAATGACAAAATAGATCTAGGTTAAGAATGCACTGGAAATATTGAGTTATTTTTGTTTATATAGACTCTTTCATTCATCTGTGAAGTACCGGTACTGTATAATCTATAGTTCAATTTTGTGTGAATAATAATTATCTTTTCAAATAGCAAACAGTAAAAATATATATATGTACACTTGTACATATGTATAAGTGTTAAAACAAAATTTAACTAAAGGTCCTGTGAGCATTGAGCTCACTAAATGATACCACCTGCCTCCCATATGGTTATAACTGATGACAAATCCATGTTCTACTGTGGCCGGGAAACCCAAAATATGCGTCGAATCAAAAACTAAAATAGGAGGTGCACAATGACAATATGTAATAAAGATTCTGTGAAAGGTTCATTAAATTTCACTCATTGCAGTGGTATAAGAGGAGTTGTGGATAATAAGAGATGGGTACCCTAAAGCGTAACAGACAGACGGATGTACAGACAGATGGACGTACAGTTAGACGAACATACCGATTACAGTATACCCTACCACTTTTCAAGCGGAGGGTATAATAAAACTATATACATGTACATGTAGAATATTCACCTCTGATTTATAATGATATTTGTTTTGTACACACTGACCATGTTTTATAATATTCTAAACAAATTAATTGATACTCAGGCAAATATTCACTACTGGTAAGATGATCACACACATGAACATGTCTGTGTATGAATGAAATGAATTTTCCTTTTGATCATGTTCCTAGGAAAATAATTATTTTCATCATTTTTTCATCAAAGGATTTACCATATAAGATGAATAAAGAAAAAGTAAGACCAGTAAACCAAAACAGGACCAAATAGGCCATGACTGAAGTTCAAGTGCATTCTGCAAGAAAGCAGACAGCCTAGATTCTGTTCTTTTCAAGGTAACCATTCTTAAAATATAAAAGTAAATTAAGGGCAGATGATACAAACAAAAAATGGATGCCTGGATTGGTATATATTTTTTGGCATAATTTAATTGCAAATTAATGATGTATTAATAAATTTCTAGAATATTAAGAAATTGTAAACCTTCTGTGATGTTCAAAAGTCTGCCCTCTTGAAACTATCCTTATTAATCTATACAAATATTTTTCACTTCAAATTCCATTTTTATGCAAATATGAATTAAAAAGTACTTGTCGTGAGGAAAGTTATTAATTTTACTGATTTAAACATGACCCAAGTTGTTATTTTCAAATTTTTTGACAAAAGTTTGTTTGTATAATCTGTCCTAAAATTGTTAAAAAATATTTCAGTTTTATATCTAAATTTAAACCTTGCTTATTTCTTCTTTTTTTTTTTAAAACAAAATTTAATACCTGTCCAGTAACAGAAGAATTATTATACTAGAATAAAGAAAACAACTTTCTAAAGGATTACATACACATTTAATTAGCTTGAAATCAGCGTACTAGTATATTGGAAAGTGCAGGAATTATTTACCATTGCAGGTTGAGAAGGGATGCCATATTTTAGGTTTGAAACCAGGCAAGTGAAAGCTGAATTCCAACCTACTTCAACATACTTGTACCCTCTGTCTTCAAGATATCAGTGTTTTGAGATGTCAAAGTTCAAGATATCAGTGTTTTGAGATGTCAACGTTCAAATATAATAGGAACATGTTTATCATATTATGTGATGGCATCCTCAAATCTTATGTTGTATAACAATATGTTTTAGAACTTATCAATCTTTATCCTGTACCTTTCCAAAAAAAACTAAACTCAGCATAATTCTCATTAACTAATTATCAGTGTTACTTGCGTATGTCAATGTAGGTCATTACTGGTACATGCCTGACCAACTAAAACTCTAAAATTGAAAAATCTGAGTCAAGATTTTCAGAGCAGCAGAAACAGTAGAATTTGTCACGTAAATCTAATGATATGTACCATAGTTGAGAATAAATGTACTCTAAATGTTGCATATATAAAAAATAAAAAAGCAAAAAGTTCTCTTGTTTTCAGAATTTATATTTACATGTTAAAAAAAAGAAATTTAAAGGAGGTTGATATAGTTGGTGTGATGAGATGTTGGCAGGAACCTAGTAAAATGAAAGGAAGAACTTCCTTAAAATGATACTTGTGGGGGACAGTGTCTCCAAAGTTTGACCAAATCTTGAAAAAGTAAAAGCCACAAGGTTTTGCAATTATTTGACATAGCATTACAAAATGCATTATATTTTTGCAACATCATAAAGATGCAAATTTAAGATGCCAAAAAATTAGTTCACATTTACATTTAACTCATTACACATGTTTTATAAAAGAGTAAATAAGACAGTGTAGTTTTGGGAATATTGTTATGTTAAACGCAGCCATTTTGGTTAAAAATCTGTTTCAGGAAACTTGAAACATGCCCTGGTAAGTCTACATGTACTTCAAAATTGTCAATTTTACGGAAAGGGGGGGCATTTTGTGCAGGTGTTCACAGTTCTCCTATCTAAGAACATATTTACATGTATTAATGCTCTTGGAAATGGGATGTGAATATTTTTACATGACACTTTTCCTAGATATGGACTAATTTTACTGTAAATGACATCAAAACAGGTAGAAAGGAACATTTCTTTTCTATATGAACTTAATGAAATGTGCATGTGTTCCTTGAAATACGGAAATTTTGCAGATTTTGGGTAATTTTTCATCAGCTTTTTAAAAAAAAAATTTAAGGTGTCCCATAAATATTTTAATGTGTTTAAACTAACTTATGTACCATCTATACAATGCACTGTTTCCTGAATTTCAAATCAGTGTGCAAAGTATTAAAAAATCGCTTTGAAAAAGGGTCTAAAATGGCAATTTTCTCAATTTGGCAAAGTGCCAAAATCCCCAAAGCTAAGCGTTGTTAAGCCATTATGTAGAATTACAGTTTTAAAAAATTATGTTGTTATACTAGAGAGGAATAATGGTAGTTTTGAAACAAAAGTAGATTTTCCCATTCTCTTGTTTCTTTTAAGCTCATTTTTATTCAGTAAAACCTACAAAATCACGTTTTTTGGACAAATTTTAGGAAGAATTTACAGGGGAAACAATAGGTGCCGTTACATGGCAACGAGACATTTTTTGAAATAAAAAACTATAAAACCATTAATGATATGACAATGTGAGTACACACAAAAAGTTTCATAGAAATTGAAAATGTAGCGTGGCCAAGCATTTTTGATATTGTTTGATAATTACAGAGAATTGATATTAAAATTCATTTCTAATGAATTACAGGAATCAAGTGGTGGCATCGAAGGAGCTCTCGATCCGTGGAGACTTCTGAACCACGGTGGAATACCTCATTAAACTCTTTGAGACAGAGGAATACCAGAACAACAAGATAACGATGGGCTGGCTGGACAAGCTGATATCTGAGAACGTCCAGGCTGATATCTGAGAACGTCCAGGCAGAGAAGCCGGACGTCATGCTGGGTGTGATATCCGGAGCGCTCCACATCGGATGTGATGCTGGGAGTGATATCCGGAGCGCTCCACATCGGACGTGATGCTGGGAGTGATATCCGGAGCGCTCCACATCGGACGTGATGCTGGGAGTGATATCTGGAGTGATATCCGGAGCGCTCCACATCGGGACCACCAAATCCAGGAGTGCTTCCAGATGTTCCAGACCTCACTGGAGCGTGGACAGATCCTGCCGGCCACGTCACTCAAGAAC